>NW_024354500.1:16787450-16818586 GCF_902729225.1 Pteropus medius
ACAAATTTACTTTAAATCAAGATAAGAGATTCAAAGAAATCTCATGTTTGAGGCAAGCATCTGGGGCGTGTTCCCAGAGCTCCATATACACCCACCCACACACCCTTTACCTCCCACCCCCACGCCATGAGTGGGTGATACTTTACAGAAAGCTACCTCAGGCCTTGAGCAGTGAATAGTTCATCAGAGATGAATAGTACTAAGTATGGAACACTGCGGGGGTAGTACCAGGATAGGAGCAAGCAGAAGAAAGACATCTAAAGGAAGGTGCAGATCGTTCAGGTGAGTCCACCAAAGACAAGCTTCAAAATACAAAATACACAAAGTATCCAAGGTGGCAACATTAAGGCCCTGTTTATTCACATAGTAAATATTGATTGAACTTCTCTATATCAGGCATTGTGCTAGGCCTTAAGGATAGAGATGAACAGAAGACATGACCTGGTCCTTATGAAGCTTATAGTCTATCAGGAGAGGCAGGCATTAAATAAACAAACAATAACTGAAACTCACAGGGCCCGTAGACATAGGATAGCAAGGGCATCTACTTTAGATTGAAGGTGAAGAAGGACTTCCCTGATGAAGTGATATCTTCTTGGGTTCTGAATGATGAATAAGAATTAGATGATCTTTGCAGAAATATATTTGTGGAGAGAGCTCAGCTTGTCCCCAGGACCAAGGCAGGACAGAGTCTAGAACATCCCTAGAGCTGTAACAAGTATGGCTGTCATCTTGGTGAACTGGGAGGAGACACATGACATAAGGCTGAGGACAGGCTGGGGACAGACTCCTTCAGCCTCCTACAGAAATTTTGGTTTTACTCTAATCAAGCTGGGAAACCACTGGAGGACTTTAATCAGGCATGAGTCAATTTCTGTCTTAATAATATCACTCTGTCTACGATGTGGAGAAGAACAGAAGGGATGGCAAGAAAAGAGGCAGGGAGACCAATAAAGAAGCTAGTACAAGGGAGAAATGATGGTGGCTTGGTTGGGCGTGACAGCAACAGAAATTGGAGTTATGAATGAATTTGAAGCACAGTCAAAAGAAATTGGTAATGGATACAGAAAGTGAGGAAAAAGTGAGTGACGAGGATGAATCACTGGCCTGAGCAACTACGAGGGTAACAGAGACTACCATGTTCTAACGTGGGCAGATTAGAGGAAGAAGAGTTTCAGGAGAGGATGATCAAGGGGTCAGTTTTGGACTTGTTTCCATCAGTGACTGAGAGCTATCCTAATGAACATGTTCGATATTCAAATCGCCGACTCAAGTGAGCTCTGGAACCAGGTATGAATTTGGGAGGTCCAGGCATAGATAGGTAGTATATAAAGATATGGTGTTGGATTAGATCACCTAGGAAAAGCATGGTTGTCTCAGTCCATCAAGAACACCATTAAATTATCTGTCGTCACGAAGTAAATACAACCCCATGGGAAAACAATTTTAGTTCTAAGTCTTTTTCTATTATATTTCACTTGTTAATCATTTTTTTCTGGTCTTTATTTTAATGACTGAAGTGTACCACAAAACAAAACAAAATAGAGCCTTAGTATAGTGGCTCTGTGTACTACACATTTAGATGAAAGATTCTAGCCAAGGATGTAGCAATTATTGTTTTTCATTCATGTGTTTCTTGTATTATTCATGAGTTCAGTCAAATGGTCACTAACACATGTTTATCAGAAGTTCACTGTGAATCTGTTAACGTGAAGTGTGTTAGTATGGAAAGTATTTGCAGGCTATTTGCACATTTCTGTTTCCATGATTCAAATCCTGCTGGCCCCATCATCATCAACAAGGCAAAATCTAAACCCTCAGCTGCATATCCTCTCAGCCCCTCTCTTGCCACACCCTCATAACACCACATGATTTAGCAGGAAGATTTTACACTGCTTCCCACTGCCTTGCCTTTGCCCAGGCTTTTCCTATGCTTGGCCTACCCTTCCCCCTCTACTCTCCCAAATATCAAACATCCACATCCAGAACACTCCTCTGCTCCTGAAAGGCTCCATGATCCCTTTATTAGGTCACTCCCTCCACTTTGCTTACTTGTCAGTCTTCCTACAAACTCCTTAAAATCAGAGCCTGGGTCTAATTAATCTCTGAGTCTGTAACTCCTGGCAAAAGGTCTGCCACAAGGGAGAAATGCAAATGTCTGTGAATTAAATTAAATTGACCAATCTTAATGTAATTTAATATAGTGGAATTGGTTATTTAGTTAAGTAAAAACTACCTGGCATTTTCTAAATTACACAAAAACAAACAAACAAACAAACAAACTACTGTGCACCTATTCTGCAGTTACTTTGACAATTTTAAAGACACTGGTCATTTCTTTTTTTAAAAAAACGTGCTATTTGACATAGAAAAGACAAATTATCAACTATCCAGAGATGAGTCTAATTTGTATTTTCAATCACTCAGTGAGACCTAAATAATCTCTAGCCTTTTGAAAATACTAGTCATAGTACCATTTAAAGAAAGCAGAAGATGGGCCAAAAATTCTTAAGAAGTCTATGCTTTTAAAGTGCTCAGCACTTCAAGAATTTTGGTGTAGTACAAAATGCCAAGGCTTTCTCAGAGTTTAAATTTGCATAATACAAAATCTTTCTAACCCTGCTGACTCAAAACACAACAAAAGTAAATAGTTAAGAAGCAGTTCTATAAAAAAATTTATAGCAAAAAAGATAATTAATTTCTCAATATATTTATCTTAATTTTCTTGTCGTCGTTTTTAATCTCACATAACAATATTCAAGTTCAATAGAGTTTTCCTAGAAAAATGGGAGCTCAACAAGAAAGAAAGTCTTCCTTTGGGTTAGTCCTGGACTGGTGGCCTGGTCTTCAAGGAGTCCTTTAACTCCCCAGCTCCTCGGATTCCTCATCTGTTTAATGGAACTAATAATAATTTTGCCTTAAAATAGCTTTGCACGGATTCAATGAGAAAACTTTCAGTTGACATTCAATAGATGGTTGTAGAATATGAATTAACAGTCTTATCACCTGGGTAGGTTAGGGTTGAGGACATGGACTCTGGGGTCAGACCACTTGCTGTGACCATGCGAAAATTGTTTAACTTCTCTGGGCCTCAGTCAGCTACACAATTGCACAGCCTACTGCAAAATGAAAACACAGTGTTTTTTGTTCAAAATTATTCATAATGTACAAATAGTGAGAATATAGCATTAAACCATATGCAGGGCCCATCTGAGACCCTATGCAGTGACACAGGTTACAGGCCTATGAAGCCAGTATTGGCCTCAGTTTCCTGCCCCAGGGATGATAATTGTATCTTCCTCATAGAGTATGTATGCGGATTAAATGAGACAAACAAAACATGTAAAACAACTAGAATTGTGCCTGGCATGTAGTAAATATTATGTAAGTGTAAGCTATATAGATATATACAATAACATGGGAACCTTAGAGTCACTTCTGAGTTAGAAAAATTCATATCTCCCAAATACTAATTTTATGACATAAGTATAATAACAAAGAATGCAAGAAAAATCCTCATATTTTACATCTTTTATTCTTTAATCTTCTACCATTCAAATTTTCTTCTAGTACAACCTAACACTCATTCCTTTCCAGGTCACTCCCTCTTTTTCCAGGTAACTCAAGGGAAGGGAAAGGTGTAAAGGTAGGATCTACATATCAGCTCCTTTACAAACTTTTAGAGAGGATAAAGTGCCTAGAATTCACTGGTCGAAGCTTATTCTTGGAAAAGGTTCAGCAAGAAAAGATCTTTGAGAAAAGAGCGAAAAGATCTTTGAGAAAAGCAACCCAGACCCAACCAAATGGAATCTTTCCATCTTTGTCAAACTTGGAAAGGAGTCAAAGGAAGGAAAATCTGCAGCATTGAGATATAATCTCTAAGGCCATTTTTGTGCCTACTCTGCCCTTTCTATTTTGTCAAGGAACAAGTACTCAAACCCAGAATAAGAATACTAGAATTTATCATGTCCGAGTTGATTTTTTAAAAGTATCCTCCGTTTGGATTTAATTACACTTAACTATACTTAACTAAATTGAAAAAAAAATGTTAGGATTAAAATAGAACCACAAGTTTGCTAAAGAAAGGTGACTAGAGTCTTATCATTGAAAGTCCCTCATTTCTTTAGAAGCAGAAAATGATTTTCAAGTATTCTGTCAATGGATCTTTAAAAAGTAAGAGCATTTCTCACCAATTTGATGTAAGAAATAATGTAGACATTTCCCCTTTTCCAGACATATTCTTTATATTCTGAGAAGGAAAAATATAGCCAAAACTAATAGCGATCATCATCATAGTAATAGTGATTTTCTTCCAAGGAGCTTAAAGTACTTGTTAAATATCATTTTATAATAAAAAGAAAGCAATGAACTATTGGACTGCTGGCATTGCCATTATTAGTTGAATAATGTAATAGCATTTGTGGTGAATTTTTAAATTGCTGAAAAAAAAAGTCAAACATCTAAGAAATATAAAAAGGCACAGGCATTTCTCTTATTTTTGACCTCTGAACTTCATTTTATCTATAAAAATACATGAGTGATTGACTTGGGTTCTAATAGTTCATAATGTAAATTATACCAGTATGAGCTTAAGACAATATAATAATCTAGAAAATGAGTGGCCACATAGGGAATGTCACATTAACCTATCCATCTGGTTATTCAATGTTCATGACTCACAAATAGAGCAGGCATTTCAATACTGGCATCCATGATAAGTCTCATACCAGTTCTCCATGCAAATTAGACATTTTGAAAACAAACACTTAGACAGTAGAGCAGAACTTATTAGTCAGTAATTAGTCAGCTATTACTCCATCACTATGGATGTTGTAATCATTTTAGGGTATAGGTAACAATGATGTCATCGGTCTGAGGCTCTATTAGCACATTATCACTAATCCTTGTCAACTAATAAGTATTTGATTCCTCAAATGTAAAACTTTAGTACAATTATTTGAAAGTGAGACAGATATAATCTTACTATCAGTATAACCAAGTGTGTTAAAAGACATGACTCACTTTATAGAGGCAGAATAGTACACTGGAATGTAGTTCTTCATGACAGGGGCTTTGGAATCAGACAAAATTACAAACAATTTCTATCCCCACAACTTACTGTCTGAGTGAAAGTGGACAAGTTATTTTAACTTTTCAAATCTTCAGTCTTCTTGACCACAAAATTATCATGAAAACAATACCTACTTCTTGGGGTTGCTGCAAGGAACCATCTATGAAAAATGCTCAATATATATGAACTGCCATAATTTCTATTATTTATACATTAAAATGCATTTAATCATATATTAGAAAGAATATAGTGTCTAATATAACTTGTGATATAAGTAAATTTAACATAACTTCAAACATCAATATTGTCAGAATTTCTAGCCACTATTACCAGAGCAGTAGTTTTTGAATGGGCTCTGAAGAATTTATCCAGGGGTTCTAAGGAGTTACTTGGGGTAAGGAAGAAATGGAATGGTGAGTTATAGGGAGGGGTGATGGAATGGGGACATAAGAATTGGGAGGACCAAACAGACTGATACACCCTTTCCTCAGTTTCACCAGAGAATCTCAGTGTCATCTGAAGACATCTTAGATTCTTAGTTTTTTTCTCACACTGACATCCAGTCCATCAGCTAATTGTCAGCACTAGCTTCCAAATGTATATAAAATCTGACCATGTCAGATCCTAACTACACCACTCTAAGCTACAACACCATCATTTTTTGTTGTCCTTCCTTCTACTCCCAGCCCTCTCACAAAATCTGTTTTCAACACCACAGCTATTAGTGATCCTGTCTAAACTTGATCTTGTCAGTTCTGTACTCAAAACTTCCCATGGCCTCCCAGCTAATGTAGATAAAATCCAAAATCTTTTCTATGGCCTACAAGGTCACCCACTACCTCTCAAATTCCCTTCTACACTCCTTTTCACTCTCTCTGATACAGCCACGATGGTCTCCTTGCTGTTCATCCAACATATCAAGCACACTCCTGTGTCAAGGCCTTTGTGCTCCTGATGCCCACTATCTGGACCACTTTTCTACATGGCATCCATAGACACTTTTTCAGATTTCTTTTCAAATGACACTATCAGAAATGACTTCTCTGATCCTCCTACATAAACTAGGCCTCCCTACCATCATCACTTTATTTTCCTTTACCCTGGAACTATCACCACTACCAGAAAAGTCTGTTATTCACTGTTTATTGTCTGATGCTCCCTACTAAAATATAAATTCCATACAAGGGGAAATTTCTTTATTTTGTTCATTATTGTATCCCAGTACCTAAATTCAACCCAATACACAGTTACACAGTACCTGCTTAACAAAACTTCACCACTGATTGGCAGATTGAAGGAGAAAGCATTATCCAGGATAACTCAAGATCTTGGCTTGTAAAAGTGAGCAGATAATGGTGAAATTCACTGAGACTGAGAATTCAAGAAGAGGACCTGGTCAGGGGTGTCTTAGTTCTCTATTATTACATAGCAAATTACTCAAAAAAAAAGAAAACTCAGAGTTTCTGAAATTTGGAAATATGGAAGCAGATTAGTCAGGTGGTTCTGACACACGTTCTCTGTGAAGTTGCAACGAAGCTATCAGCCAAAATTGCAATCATCTCAGGAGTCTCTTGTCACTGAAGAATCCACTCCAAAACTCGCTCATGTGGTTGTTGATAGGTCTCAGTTCCTCCTTAGTTATTGGCTGGAAGCTTCAGTTTCTTGTAACATGAGCCTCTCCATAGGAATGGTTACAACAATACAGGAGCTTGCTTCCTCACCCCCATTTCCACCACTCCTCCCCTTGTGAGAAATCCAAAAGAAAGTGTAAGCAAGAGAAAGCTTTCAAGATGGAAGCTGCAGAATTTTTAACCTAATATGAGAAGTGACATACCTCATTTCAGCCCTATGGTATTGGTCACACAGACCAATCCTGGTACAGTGTGGAAGGGGACTATAGAAGTAAATAAACACCAGGAAGTAGGGATCATTAGGGGCCAGCTCGGAGGCTGGCCAATACAGGGGGAAAACTGTGAGTTCAGCAAAAGAAAGGATGACCTTGAGGGGCCTTTAAGATATTTAAGGGGAAATGTCAAGGAGATAGTGGTCAGGATAGTTCTAGAAAATGGCAACAGGTCAAGGGAACCAAGAAAACATCCTAATGTAAGTGTGCTTCAATTATAATCATGGCTTGATTCAAATTATCTTGAAATCTCAAAACAATTGAGGTTGAAGTTGATCTACCTTCATTTCCTGTTATACTACTAATCTTGGTATTTCCAATGTATGAATTACGAAGAATATATATTTATTAAAATTTAGGAAAATCTTCCACTTTATAACTAATAACTAATATTAAACTACATAACTAATTGAACTATTAATTTGATCTAGTAATAACACTTTACTTAGTAGATCAAGGAATATTTATAAAGGAAAGAATCAGAATACATAAAACCCCTTTTCTATTTTCCCATACTTCATTATGAAGTTTGAGATCAAACAAGAACAACTCAACATTCCCCAACCTAACTCAAGTCTTTTTGGTTACCTTCCATTTGAGAAAAAGGGGAAAACGCCTCCAAATGTTTCCTTAATCCCATCTGTTTACACCATCTTTGAGGACTTGCTTATGAATGATTCTCCCCATTTTTCACTTTTCAAATCACAAATTCTCATAGAATTCTACTCCTCATAAACATACACATGTCCTCTTCTTAAACAACCTTTTCTTGCCTTTGCTACCTTTTCCTTATCTGCGACAATCTTAATGCTTCATTCCTTCCTATGCCAAGTTTTACAAAGAAAATACACTAGCAACATCTATGTTTTCCCCTCCATTTACTGAAGTCCAATATACATTCTCATCTGATCTACTGAAACTGCTTTCTCAGGACTATCAAAGACCTCCCAGTCATCAAGCCCATTGGCTTTTTCTCACTTTCATCTTTCTCTGAAGCACTCAATTGTGTCAACACCTTCTTGTATCGAAAGACTTGCTCTGGTTCACTATAGGTTCTTCTGTTCCCATCAGCCCCTCTCTTCTCTATCTGTGGATATTCTTTCCTCTAACACCAATCTAAATATAGATATTTCCCAAGGATCAATGCATGAACATAAATTTCTTTTCTTGTCAATGTTTTCTCACTTGTCAGTTTTATCTAGGCCTATGACTTGAAACACTCCCTGAATGTTGATAATTTCTACATATCATTATTTACAGCTCTTATTTATATCTCAAGGTCAGCCACATTTTACACTACAACCCCACATTTTTAACCGAACTCAGTGTTTTTCCTCCTTCTAGGGACACTAGCCTCCTGAGCCCATAGGCTGAAAACATTTTCACACCATTAACACTTCACTTTCCCTTGACTGCCAACATGTAATCAATATTTATTCTGCCATCCTAACAGCTATAACACCCATTTCTTCTCCTTTATTCTACCATTGTGATCTCACTTCAGGTTCTTGTGATTTCTCATGTGGAACATCGAAGTAGTCTCCAAACTGTCTCCCTCCTTCTATTTTTCCCCTCCACATTCTGTCTTAACACAGTGTCAGAGTCTTCTCAAACATCCCTGGAAAGACTTAAATAATACCCTATTACAAAATGAAGTCTATAGAGGTTCAGAACAGGGCTCCCCAAATTTTCCACTTCAGCATGTGAATTATTTTGTGCTGAAGGCAATTAAGACCCTGCAGGCTCACAAGAAACTTCCACTTCTCCCTTAAAGAATTTAAAGTAGGGACTTTGCCTATAATAAGAGTTATCACCAAAAGTAACCTTTTATGACCTAGCTATAGTGCAGGATAAATTACTAAATACTGAACATTTGCTCTTGTATCATCCAGCAATGACTCTCTGAAACCAAGGTGACTTACCTCATCCTTAGCTCAGAATGTCATATATACCTCATTTTAACTCTGAACCGCTCATGTATGTGGGGTCTCTGACACTCGGGTATGCGGGGTTCCCATACATACATATGTAATTAAATTTAGTTATTTTCTCGTTACTCTGCCTTACATAGAATTAATTATTAGACCAGTTGAAAGAACCTTGAAAAGAAAAATGTCTTTCTCCACCACAACTCCAAACTCCTTACTCTGATATTTTATTCTCTCCATTAACTGGCCTCCATTAAATGCCACATTGTTTACCAACCTCACGAAAAAGCCCCAGCTTTCTGATATGAAAATATGATAAAATATTTTGTTAAATAAAAAAAAAAAATATTCATGACACTTGTTAAAGAATAGCAAGGCAGACTTTATTCAGGGGAATGGTAGTGTTTGGTATAGGAACCACAACAGTGGAGTTTTACAATAGGGGAGAGAAGTTGGGCTCAACTCTAAGTACAACAAGTAGAATTGAGAATTCACAGCCAAGGGCAGAGTAGGGGTTCAATGGATGAAAAATTACTAAAAGGAAACATCAGGGGTACTAGGGGATTCTGGCTAAACCAACCTAACAAGATACTTGCTGAAAGGAGGCCAGAGTGATCAGATTCCACCTGGGTGACAGTGGAGAATGAGTAACCTAATCAAATATTGAGGGTGATTAGATATCAAGGGGTAAGGTTGTAGCTAAACTGAATTAACAGTATTCTTACTAAAACTGAACAATGCAGAAACAAACAAGGGAGCCCAAAAGTTAGGGCCTAATTGAGAAGAAAGTTTCAAGGAACCTGAGTAAAGTTTGGTCAAGAAAATCTTTGTCAAAGTCTGCTGATTTTAAATACTATGAACTCCCCAGAAATGATTCCTAAGTCTCATTTTTTTTAAAGAACAAGAAATCTCTTTCAATGAAAATTTTTCCATCAACACATTTAGTTATTCTTTCTCTGCAAGAGGACTGGCATCGCATCGTTCTGTCAAATGGAGACTTTGCTGCGTGTCTTTGTCTAGTTGGAAGGATAATAATTTAACCACGTAGTCAATCTGAAATGCATCCTTTTCTTAGTTTCCTAATGAAAATAAAATCTTAACCAATATGTAGAAATGTCACATAAGACATACTTTTGTGCTCACAAAAGGTAATTATTAACAAAATATTAGTTATTTAACCGTTAATAATACCTCATGACTTAATCTATTAATTTAGAGGTAAAATCATTGATAATTAAAGTCACTAATACTTTTCATGAGCTGGAAAACCACCAAAAATATGTAAATTCTAAAGGTATTGGCTAATTCCATCTAAATTAGGATCAGACACTGTACTAAAATTTCAATGCATTTTAAACAGTGTGAAACTCCAGCAAATTTAACAAGAAATCAATCACTCAAACCAAAATATTCTCTTTTTCTGCCTGATACTAGACTAAAACAGAAAAGGTGAGTGAACTAATTGATCATCCCCATAGATCATTTTCTCATACTCCACATGCTAATTCTCTTTGGCTCTCCAGGCTACATTCAGTTCCACCAGCCATGCCTTGGTCCTCACGTTCCTAGCTCTAGTCATGAGCCTGGCAGTGATGGGTACGGAGCCGTTTTCTTAGTAAGGCTGGTGTGACCTTGTTGGGCATGGAAAAAAGCATACTTTGCCCACATAACCAAAGAAAGATCTTTCTTTGACCTCAATTCTTAATTCTAAATTAACTCTAAAGCCATTTTTTTTGTTACTTCCTAATATGGTTAAGCTTATACATTGTATATATAGCATGTTGACCTGAAAAGAAAAATTTTATGTAACACTCTGACAAGCATTGGTGGGTCATCCGATACAGGTCTGTAGAGAAAATACTGGACATGGAGTGAAAAGACCCAATTTGAATCCCAGTGCTGCCACTTTTCAGTTCAGTGACTCAGCATACCACATATCCTCTTTGACTTTCAGTTTCTTCAGGTGTAAAACAGAGATAACAATTCTCTCAGGTGATAGTTTTGATGCGAGTAAAAAGTGAGACAATACATGAGACAATCATTTTGTGAAAACTGTAAAGCAGTGTACAAATATAAGGCACGTTTTCTATGAGGCCTCAAAAAATCTTTCCTCAGCAAAACAAGACTCCTCGGGTCACATTCACATCACCGGGAAACCGATATTTCTCAGGCTGAAAAACATCTAGCTCCATGTGTCTCTGTACAAAACTGAAAAGCAAGTGCACTTTGATTGACTAATGGCTGTATAACTCTGAAGAAAACTGAGCTAAAATAGGACTTAGGTAATATTAAGGTGAAACTGAGCAATAATAGAGGCAAGAAGTTCTGCTAGGTTTCAGCTTAAGGAGCCAAAAGTATAAAATAAAAAATATGTATTTCTCTCAAAACCCATACAGAATTTGCATTTATTGGTGTCAGCAGACACACTCTAAAACCTATGGATCACATGAGGACCAGTTATAATCTTCCTGGAAAGGAAGGAGAAACCCTTAATTTCTTTCTCTCCAAATCTCTTCTTTCATATGGCAATATCTTTCCTCAACTCTTGTGGCCATCTGAAAAAAGAAAATCAATAGTACATTTCCTATTTTCTAATAATTAATATATTATAATAAATATATACCTCTCTATGTATTTATCTTATATCAAACCACATCCACTTACAATAGTGGTGGCTAAATCCTCATGCTAGATAAATCTTGTTTACATTTATATATCCATCACAAATACAAACGGTGATGCATATATTTGTCTGATTAGTTGAAGATATTCAAATATCTAGTCATCGAATAGAGAACTATACCAGAAAGCCCTGATTATCAATAACAGACAAAATCTTAACACTTGAAAGAAAAAACTCACTGTTGGACTGTAATTACAGAAGACATTAGAAGCAGGGCTAGCTTTAATGAAAAGATGAAATTAAACTTACTTTCTCTTTGGCCTATGTCCCTGTCATCTTTTTGCCTCACAGAGCTTTCATACTACTTGCTAGTTGCCCCAATAATCTCTCACACACACCCATATACACATAAACTCATACACACACACTCACACACACTCACACACACACAGAACTGCCATGATCCTTCCTAACTGCCATAAATATCTCTGTCCACCTCTTCAAACACAACTCCTTTAGGATGAGCTAACTGTCTCCTGATTATGGCAATTCTCACACAAATAAAAGAGAACTACTTACATTAATATATTGAAAATTTATATGCAATTAAATAATTTTTAAACCTAAAATTCCAACTCTTTGGTAGTGGCCTGTACAGACTGTGGTAGTCTGCAAAAGAAATATGATAGAAAGAAAAAAAAAAGAAAAAAGAAAAAAAGAAAGAAAGAAAGAAAAAGAAAAGAAAGAAAAGAAAGAAAAGAAAAGAAAGAAAGAAAGAAAGAAAGAAAGAAAGAAAGAAAGAAAGAAAGAAAGAGACAGTTAGATAGATGACAGCCATGCAGCCAGAAATTAAGTGCATATATATTTATGCATGTTTATATGTACATATGTTCTGATTTGGGGAAAGATACCCTTTAAATCACACTACTTTGGACAAGCTCCTAGTCTGTTACATGTGAAGTCAGCCAGAAGATGAAACAACCATTTTCTTCCTGAGCCAAGTAAAATATCAACCAATGGGCAACGTCTTTGCAAAATGCTTCTTATACTGCAATCTTGTGTTGTGTCATTCTTTAATCATTGATGAAAATGATTTCTAAAACTGGTTTTGGATCCTCAAATTGTTCATGATTGTAACACTCCTTATTGTGAAGTCTCTTTCTGATGTCTTTGTCTCTATGACAAGTTTCCCGAAAAAAATCTATTCTTTCCATTTCCTGAGAAAAGTGACTTACTTCAAGAAACTCTCCTTGTGAGTTTTTTTCAAAGATTATTCATTGGGAAAATGGCTATAATACTGAGATCTGTAGAGAATTATTTAATTTAATCATATACTTATGTTATATGCAATTTTGAAAGCAAAGAAATGAATACAACCTCAGTTTTATGATGAAAGTAAGTATAACTGACAGAGCCAAATATAATAGATTACTTGTAGAAGCATCTGACACACATAAAATTAGGAATCACAAGTCCTTGTTCCACTCTTCTCTATAGTTACTTAACAAAACCACCAATCCAGTTTTCCATTTTCTCTTAGCAACACTAACATTCGACCTTCCTAACTCAGAGGGCCATACTGAGAATCAAATAAGATAATATAATTTAAAATACTATATTGCTTTATTATTGCTACATAGGCAAAGAGCATTATAAATTGGTTTTGGTTTCTCAGGAAAACAGAAGTATTCACCTTTATTATTAACTTCTAGAATTCAATATTTTTGGTAGCTCAAATTTTCTGACTTTCTGGTAGAAATGCCAAACTACAGATATAAGGCATAAAGGCTTTGGTAGTGGTAGGGTTCTTAAGTAATTGCTTAAGTTCCTGTAATTTTAAGGCACAGCTTTTTAAGGACAGTGGGAAGACTTCAGGGAATTGAAGACATCACTGAATCAAACCTAGCCGAGTAGGAGCACTAGGTAAAGTTTATAGATCTTACTGAGCCACCTTATTCTCTCTGTAACTCTGAACTTTGGCCATATCTCTCAAGCCTTGAATTCCCTAAGTAGTTGACCTTAGATTGACCTTCCTCCTCATAAAAGAATATCTCCTGGAGTAAGGATTAAGTCTCCTTGCAACCCACTCCCTCTACCCAGCTTTGTGTATTTTATAAGCAACTGGACTAAAAGAATTAAGACAATAATTATAAGCTCAAAATTTATCTCCCTAAAATAATGCTTTCGCTTTGTTATTCTGCTGTTCAAAACTTCCAGTGTCTTTTTATTGACCATAAAGTGAAGTCCAGCTGGCTGAGGCAGCCTTTCAAGGTTCAGCACAAGGTACAGCTTTACCTCTCTATTCCCAAGTCGTCTCCTAACACTCCAACAGCATCCATGCCAATTCTCTCTCCATGTCCATTCTCTCCCCAACCCTACATGCAATTCTTCCTATCTACCTATTCGGAGGATACAATCTTATAGGCCACTATAAAGAGCTCTGCTTTCTTTAAAGACCTCTCTAGCTATTCCAAACCAATGCCATTTACTAACACTTAAAGTACTTGTTTACATCACTCCCTCATTTTTGCCTTTTGCTATTTGATGTTTCATGAATACATGTCTAGTTTCCACCTACAAAATATAAGCTCAGGGTAAGGAATAAACTTGAAAGTAGGGACAACCTTCAGAACCATTGCAGGAAAAGCAATTAATCAATAACCAATGAGAGATGGAGGTAAAAATAAGAGTTGAGAAAGCCATCCTCATAAACCCTTAAGTTTTTTGTTTTTTTTTTACACCTACAGCAGCACCTGGTCTTCCTAGGTGGTCTCCCATCCAAGTACTAACCAGGCCTGACTCTGCTTAGCTTCTGAGATCAGAAGGGATCGCGCTTGTTCAGGGTAGCATGGACTTAAGTTTTTCATAGTACTGTTTTTTTTCAAGGTAGGTGACAATTTTGTTCTATTTACTTAATTAAAGTAAGATTGAGTGTTCATTTTCCAATGCTATATTTGTGTACAATTTAGTCCCTACTTTCCTAAAAATGCAACAAGTATCAGAACAGAAAGACCAATTGTTCCTATTAAGACTGTTACCAAGGTATATATACACACATCATTAAAGACAAAAAAAGCAGGTTTGAGACTATTACATTTTAATTTATACGAAGTGTAGGTGTTGATAATATTCTGAATATCTTTAGCTGTTTGTCATTCATTTCTTCCACTTGAAATCTTTATCTTTTGAAAGTCAAGGAGAAAAAAGGCAAATAAGTAGAAAGTTTCATCAAATTTTAACCCTTCCTCCCAACTATTTCACAGTCCTAAAGCTGGTCAGATTTTAGAGGGCTGTAAATATACCACTAGCAAATATGGGCCTTTGACTTAAGAGAAAAATAAATATGTGCAGAGGTCAATCATGTTTCTTAATTGTACTTCTTAAGTCTTTTTGAAGAAAAGTATTATTAAACAAAATGAAAGAGAATTAAAACTCAAGATATAAATACATTGTGCCTATGTCTATCACTTAACTAAGGCATTTTATTTTACATTTTTTCCACAATTTAATATATTTTAGTAGATTTTACATTTTTTCCACAATTTAAGATATTTTAGTATCTATCTGTTGGAACAGATTAAAGGTAAACTGTAACAACTCCATTGAGAAGTGCCAAAGAGAAGTGCCAAGGAGGCTAAATTTTGTATTATTAAGAAATAATAAAAAGAATTTATGAAAATAGCTGTAATATACCCAGTGTTGAGGCCAGGTTGATATATTAGAAAGAACCCTGAGATAAGAGTAGAAATCTCAAAGTAAGTACAAATTTACACATTAGAGAATTTAGCAAAAATATACAGACGGAGTACCAAAAAATCTGTGCAAAAGCTAATCTGGGATGGAATATTTCTTGACAAATATTAACTATTTGTCATGAGCTGAGTTTTTAAAGAAATTGTGGAAGTAGGCTTGGCTTTATTTAGATTGATAATTACCATTCCTTTAAGAAAGTCCTCTAAGGGCCCTCAACTGACACTGCACCACACACAACACTCAAACTTACCTGAGACAAATATGCATGTGTACTAGATGTGTACAAGATCCTCTCATCCGGCTCCTTCCTCCACCTAAATTGTCTCTTGTCCTCAGATTTTCACATTCATGCTTATTCAGATTTGACAATTCACCTAATAGGTTTTCTTTCCTGTTGAGCCTCTCCAATTTTTCTTTTGTTACCTACATTACCCTTTATCTGACCTGTGTTCGGCTCCTTTTATTTCAGCATGAACATCTCAAAGGAGACATACTCTACTATCTGGTTCATGTTATAGCAATAGTCCAGCTTTATCCCCACGAAAATCAGTATTACAAAAGAATGATGAACTACCATGCCTTGTAAAATGAAGGAACCCTTGCATTGTGTAACAACAGACCATAAGTTTTGAAGGGTTTTGAATTCTTACCAGTGACAAATTGTTCCAAAAAATTAATGATATAAGATAGTTTCCTTAAGAACAAACATTCTTGATTCAACTCAGTGCTAAGACCTCTCGCCTGCTTCCGTGTTCCCTATAAGAACTGCCCTCAACTTACCTGACCTTGGCCTTCTGAACAGAATCCATATAGTTTCCTTTAGCAGTCTAGTTTTATCTTATAATATTTTTGTAAATGGAAATTTTCTCCGTTTCCATTTTCTCAACAGAATCATAGTTAATTTGGAATCGCATGAGTTAAGTATACCTTTACCTTTTTTCTTCACCTATCACCCAGCTATTTGTCACATGGTGAATCCCATAATAAAGTTCAGAAAGATAACAGAATATGCCATTATTTGTTATATAAAATAATCTGAAGAAATTTTACTTTGGAGTCTTCCAATTGTTATAAATATTGGTCTCCACTCTATCTATTCAACACTTCAGATCACATGTATATAAGCAGATTCACAGCTCCGCATTTTTCATAACTTTCCTCAGCCAGGAAATTCTTCCATTTGATGATCATATTACATTCTATATCTTCTTCTAACTTGAGCAAAAGAGTTATCTTCCCCCCCAAAAAAACTTCCTAATACCACCAAACTTTCCTGGTCTCCCACCCTCTCTGAGGGTCTTTGTTCCTTCATTTACCTCTTGTGCGTCATAACAAAACTCACCTTCACCACCCAAACCTCACTCCCTCAAAAAGGAGTTCTGCAATGTACCCTCTCAGAACTCTGCCAGGTAGGTAAAAATAATATAATAAAATTAGATATTTTGTCTAGAACAGAGTCAACTCAATCACTAACAGGCATTATCATTGTGATGTTAGACTGAATGAGCTCAACAGCGAACAATGTATGTCGATGTATGTTAACTTTAGCATGGTAATTATTTCACAATGTATACAATATATCAAATCATCGCATTACAATCTTAAATTTACACAGTGTTATATGTTGATTACATCTCAGTAAAGCTAGGTGAGTGGGAGTGTGCGCCACGTGTTCGTGTGCATGTGTGTGTGTGTGTGTGTGTGTGAAGAGAAGAGAGAGAGAGAGAGAGAGAGAGAGAGAGAGAGAGAGAGGGGTGCTTCTCAGCTATTATCCTGCAAGACATGTCAATTTGCAAAAGGAGGCAAAACCAAAGTAACAATTTACAGTATAATAAAACCCAGCAACAAAACTAGGAAACTGTCAACCCAGACAACTTTGTAGACATATAACAGAATAAATGATAATATTTTGCAGTATAGTTAATCTTGTAAGCTGCCTCAAATCCTTTCTAAAGTTTAAATCCTAAATAACAATATAGTATGATTTTCACTACTTAAATAAAAAATAATATTTGGCTTTTTGTGATGATTTCATTCTTAAGGTCTCCTTATTAGAAATTAGATAAGCATATATGACTGTTACAATAGTACGACTAAATTGGCATGGTCTACAGTAAATATGAAATTGTTTAAACTTCCTAAAGCTATCTCTAACTAGCAACAAAGTTTTACATGAGTGACATCTAGGGGTTTAGAAGATTAACACCCTAACGGAGTCTTCATCTAAACTCCTTGAATTTTCCCCTCTTTTGCATCAGAGTAATTGACATATACATAGCTCACCACCTAATATAGAATCTAAACCACTTAAAAAATTAATCAGCTGTTATCTAAAATGCCATTACCTAAGAACACATTTCTAAGAACTACTGTAATATTGTGTGAGCTCCACTGATTGAAGTCTTAAGAGCCAGAGAGAAAACATTAAAAATAAAAGTTTGTTTTTTATAATTAGTAAATTTTTTTAAAAGAAATGAAAGGAATATAGGTCTCTCTGTTCTTTAATGATATCTTGTCCTCAATATCATTCTAGTTTATTCTATTATATTTCATTCTATTATATTTAATTCTGTTATCTCTTTATAACAAAGAGAATTCTTTTTTTCCTACTGTGTGTCTCCTACAAAGTTTTCTTGTGACTCTATCATCTAAGGACAATGCTTGAGATATTAGAGAAAAGAAAGTTTCCACCTGAGGGTAGGAAAAGAGGTTAAGGCATATATTACCTTCCTATACCTTTACTGTACTCATATGAGATATTTATTTTACAGGCATATCTCGTTTAATTGTGCTTTGCTTTATCGCACTTCACAAATATTGTGTTTTTCACAAATTCAAGTTTTGTGGCAACCCTCACTCGAACAAACTGAAAACCTTCTGGAAAGGATTTAGCATTCTAGATACCATTGAGAGCAGCATGATTCATGGGAAGAGGTCAAAATAGCAACATTAGCATGAGTTTGGAAGAAGTTGATTCCAACCCTCATGGATGTCTTTGAGGGGTTCAAGACTTTAGTGGAGAAGTAACTGCAGATGTGGTAGAAACAGCAAGACAACTAGAATTAGAAGTGGAATTGAGGATATGACTAAATTGTTGCAATCTCATGATAAAACTTTAACTGATGAGGAGTTGCTTCTTATGGATGAGTAATTTCTTGAGATAGAATCTACTCTTTGTGAAGAGGCTGTGAAGATTATTGCAATGGCAACAAAAGATTTAGAATACTAAAAAAACTTAGTTGATAAAGCAGCAACAGGGATTGAGAGGATCAACTCCAATTTTGGAAGAAGTTTTACCTATGGGTAAAATACTAGCAAACAGCATCACGTGCTACAGAGTCGTCATTCATGAAAGGAAGAATCAAACAATGAGGCAAACTTCATTGTTGTCGTGTTTTAAGAATTTGTCACAGCCATCCCAATCTTCAGTACCCACCACCCTGATCAGTCAGTCAGCAGCCATCAACAGAGGCAAGACTCTTCACCATCAAAAAGACATGACTCACTAAAGGCTCAGATAACGGTTAGCATTTTTCAGCAACAAAATATTCTTTAATTAAGGTATGTATATTGTTTTTTAGAGATAATACTATTGCATACTTAATGATTTCAATATAGTTTAAACATAACTTTTATATATATAAAAACTCACATAACTTGCTTTATTTTGATGGTTTGGAACAAAACCCACAATATCTCCGAGGTATGCCTATAAATGTTTTGAGCAGTTTTAGATTGTAAAACCCATTACTATATTAAATGTGTTTAATTCAAACATGTTTCTATAATCTTCCATATCCAAATGTTAAAATCTGCTTCTAAAATTTTGGTTATTAACTAAATGGTTTATAAAATTCTTTCAGGATGTTTTAATAGCTCGGATATTATGCAAAATAAAGTCTTTGGTATTCTCCTTGCTCTTCCTTGCTAAGATTTAAATAGGATTTTCCAGATTTATTAAAAATTACCCTGCCTTTATTTTCATTTAAACACAAAGTCCAGAAGATCTTTTCAATTCACTGCCAAAATCACTTTTTATATCACAAGAAAAGGTTTTTTTAAATTTTATTTATTTGAAGGGCTTCTCCTCTCTTCAACTCTCAGCACTATATACACCATACCTTGAATTTAGAAGCACGTTTACCTAGAAAATCTGAAGGGCCATTTTCCCCTTAAGAGTCTCAAATTATTTGGAAGGGAAATTTCTATGTCAGGACTGTGTATCAAGCAATGTTGATACTGGCAAATCTTAATCATTTATTCTACATGACTGCTAACAAACCATACCAGAAACTAGCTCCATAAGTATTATGATAGCACTTTCTTCATGTCCTTTATACCTGGACATAATTTGGATCCATCTCTTTCCATACAGTTTCCAGTTACATTTCAGTTTTATTACAGTCAAATTGACAGCTATATTGCTGGGAAAAAGGAGAAATTCAAAAATCCAATTATTGTGTTCAGATTAAATTACAAACGAACACATATATAGGGGGAAAGTCATATGCTATCTGTTTTATATTATTTTAAAAACATTAAAACAAGTTAAATATGAAAAATGTATAAATATGGGAGATTTCGACCTGGCACATGGTAGGGTTACAATAAATATTTATTTAATGAACAAATGAAATGTAAACCAACATAGTCACAGGAAAGTTTTCCACAGATAACACAAAATGAGAAAGACCCTGAGGAGGAGATAGCAGAGACAGCGTGTTCACTCTCTTCATCCCACTAGCAAGCCAAACTCTCTCCACACAATTCTTCATTTTCCTAGCCTCCCTTACAAATAATTTTATCCAGTTTTCTGTACTCGCTGTCACTTTCATTCAATTTATAACATTTTTTATTTTGAGACAGTTTTCCCATAAGCCCTAAACTGACATCAGAGAGCTACAGTAGAGTAGAAATTGTGTCAGGACAGGTATAGGCAGGGAGAAGGCCTGGAATACTACAACCCAGAGTTTCTCTCAGCCTCCAGGAGGTGACTCAAAGGATAACCTGGTGAGCTGGCAAGTTCACTAGGATGGTCAGCAAAGGGTGGGTAGCCACCAGCAGAGGATGTGAGTTGGGGCTTGAATGGGATTCACAGCAAGCTCTTTCAGGCAGATCCGCAAAGGAAAGCCAGTGGGGAAGGAACCACTGTGCATTCTCAGTACTGAGACGACAATCCACAGGCTGCAGCAGCCACACTGTGACAGCAGACACAGCAATGGCAGGGGTAAATATGCGCATTCCAAGCAAGGGTCCAAGAACAGCGAATGGACCTGAGGCTCTTCCCCTAACGCCATGAAGTTAAATCAAAATGTGATTTTGATTTCACAGATTCATCAAGGGGGAGAGAAGGAAAAGGAGGAGGAGACAAATTCTGAAAGCTTGAGTATTTACCCAAAAGAAATTGATGTAATCTGGACAGGACTGAGGAACACAGAACAATCACCTTAAAAAAGCAAAATTAATCACCTACACCACACAAAACGAAGCTCAGGGACAGGCTGAGTTCACTTGCAGAGAAATAAAGTTAAATGTCTGCTTATCTAGGTTGTAACTATAAATTTAAACTTAATACATTTGAAAATGGAGACACTAGAACCCAGAGGAATTCTTTATTTAGCACCTTCCCCTGCCAGATGGATCTCCACAGAGACTGAGCAGTTTTAGCTCCTGTGGCCAACGACTTCCCCTCCATAAATGACAAACAGATGTGACACAATTCCCTAATTTTAGAGAAGGGAAATTGAAAAGCAGAAAAATTTAACGATTAACTTAACTAAATTCTATGGTTCTAAATATCCAACTTATCAGTCACAGAAATAAACATCTAGATTTGTTTTTCTGACTAGCACCAGGAAACAGAACATGAGGGCCTAGGCACTTGGTCCATCAAGTTTTCCTTACATGTAGCTATAAAGAAAAAATATAGCTAAACCTTCAATCGGAGCATAATTGAAATTACTGTTTTGAATCTGAGTTTTATGTTGCTTTTATTGAATTATGAGCTCTCCCAGATAACTGAATCTTAATCATTCAAGAGATATTTATTGAGAACCTAAGTCTGATCAACTCAATTCAATTTATTCCAATTAAGTGTTTACTGGGAATTAGCTGTGTGATAGCCATTGTGCTAACTGCTGGGAATAAAAAAATGAGCCATCTATTCCACCAATACAGTCCCTGCTCCCGTGGGCATCAGGCGGCGAGTGAGGGAGGCTTTAAAGAAGTATAAAGTGCTATGAGGAACATGAAATAAGTGAGGCTAATCTGGACTAGCCCTGCCTCAGGAAGTGTGCTTCATAGGCTTTTATTTATAGACAGTAGATAAATTCATTTATATTTGAGGTTAAAAGTATAATGCCATTTTCAAACAAATGACATTTTTAAATCAGATAGAAGTAATTTATAAAAATTATAAACTATCAGGATTTAAACATTCATTGAACACAGCCTCGTGTTCAACATTTGAATTCCCTCATTAGTATTGTTTCCTGGAGCTTCATATTTTATATGTATGTTTTATATCTACAGATAGATAATTCACATTTTATATGCCACCAATCATTGTTTAAAACAGTGAAACAAAGACAATTTTACATGTACACAACATAAATTGATTTTGTACACTGTATATGATGCCAGGCATTATTATGTATTATTATGTTTTCATTTAAAATGAGTTTTAAGACCTTAGAAATACAACATTGACTGTGGTAATACTGAGAGTGAATTAATTGGGATTCCTTGACTCTATTTTTAAAATTCCAGAATCAGCCTAGTCTGGAACTCTTAGTCACAGAATTTGGCAACATGATGGTTACTTCAATTATTGGAAAATATAAAAAATAATTTGGTGCTAATAATAACTAAAAGAATTAAAGTTTAAATATTTTACTTTTGCAATAAATCAGACCACATGTGATATTACTGATCTAATAAGATTATTCTCACTTGCATTCTGATGTGCTTTCACAAGAAGAAAAGAAAGAGATAAGGTTATGACTAGCAAATTGGTGATGACACTGCTACATGAGTCCATGGGAATATCATGAGAATATCAAGTACATCCTACAGGTTAAAATGCTGAGGACCTTTGTCATAACTGCTACTGATACCTGGGCCTCCCTTAACCTCTTGTCCTTGTGTTTTCCAGGAACAGAAAACTTCTCCACCATGAGCCTATTTTCCTGAAGGTTCTCATTCCGTATGCAGATTGAAGTTCAGCAAGCCAGACTATCTCCAGTAGCAAGGAGCCACCAGCAGAATGAAACCTTAATATTCAGTGTGAGGAATAAAAAACAGCAATTCCGTCTTTGTGTTGGGGTAAGGAAGGTGTAAGGAAGTTTCAAGAAAATTTCACTCTTAGGGTTTTCTTCCAAAGGTGAGTTAAAATTAGCCTGCAAAACAGCCACAGAGTTAATGAAATTCAATTTAAGGGGGTTATAATGCACTTGGGTGTTGCTAGAACCTGGAAAGCTAAATATCGATTTCTGTATAGCTCCGGAAAAGACATGTTTACAATTACTAATACTTTTCATTATTAAGCTCTAGTGGTAGGCAAAGGAATAAACAATTTCAATTATGAAATTAATATAATCAAGTCTATTGATTTGACCTTTTAAAATACTTTAATTGGCTAAAGATGTTATAGTGAAATTTTATATTTTTATTCTGAATTGGCATTGGTTGCAGTGGAGTCTAAGCTGCTGTAACAAAGGAAGATTAAATTGTAATGGTTCAACCAAGATAGTTTATTTCTTTTTCATGTAGTAACAAAGATGGAATCTGCTACACAGTTATTTAAGGGCTCAGTGAAGTGGTCTTATGGAATCATTATGTGATATGAGCGTGCATAACTGCAAGGAAAGCTAATATATATTTTCTCTTGCTGGGCAGCCATGTGTCCAGCCGTAATTGGTAGCCTCTATCACAAGATTATTTGGTTCAAATTGTTTATTATTTAAGAACCTCTCCTTCTTCCATCACTATCTGGGTGTACAGCACCACATGATGTACAGTTAGTGACATCACATGGCTATTTAACCCATGCAAACAGTTCACGGACATCATACCTGGTCTACATTGGTATTTACAAAGAAAGGTTAAAGGACTACTCTAAATTTACTATATGCTCCTGCTTTTTTTATTGATAAAATATTCCAGGATTTTGTCAAGAATTACTGGACTTATTTGTAAAGGTTTTGGTTAATAACTGGAATAGTTACACTTTATTCAATAAGAAAGAAGATGAATCAAGTAAAGTAAAGCTATGCCCACGTAATGGATTTTAGATTTTATTTTAACTGAAATTTGTGATCTAATTTGTAGAGATACAGGTAATATTATAAAGGTTACATGGACTTAAAGAAATTGTCCAGTTAAACAGTTAAAACGAAGGTCTGGTATATTTTCCCAGACTATTTTTATTGGTAGATTTGCTTTGATTTGATTGGGGAATTTGAGATTTCTGATATTCTTGACTGATTATTTTTATCTTTTGGGGATTTGGAAGACTAATAAATGAGATAAAAATTAGACCACATGGACCACTGATGAAAATGAAATTGAGTTTTAAATTATTGATGGACTTTCAAAATGTAATAGTTATAGCAAGCCCTATTTTATCTTATCAGTTGTGCTCTTGTTTATATCCAAGTCAGTTTGAAGAAACAATACTCTATATCAGACATTCTCAAATGTTTGGTCTTTAAGACCTCTTGAAATTCTTAAAAATTGTAGACCCCCAAAGAGATTTTGTTTATGTGGATTCTATCTATTGATATTTACTGTATTAGAAAGTAAAATTGAGTAAGTTTTAAATATGTATTTATTTAAATATGTATTAACTATTTATTATTTAATATAATCATTTATTATTTAAAATTATATAAAATAATTATTAAATGTTTGCTTATTTAAAATAACAATTGATATAGAAATAGCTATATTTTCAAAAAATGTGAGAAGAATGACATATGTTTCTTCAGCCATGAAGAGATATGTGGGTAGAAAAAGAATAAACTTACTGACCTCCTGTGAGGATCTCAGAGACTCCCAGGAGCCTTCCAACCATGTTTTGAGAACTGCTGCCCAATAGGTTCCCTTGGGCTTGGATTTAGGTCTTTATACCTGTTTCTTTGAAAGAATCCAAGCTTTCTTTGGCCAGAGAATAACAGTCTTGAGTCCTCAATGAGGGTAGAGACCACACCTCAACCATATGGTGCTCTAAGTCTAACTTGAAGGAAAAATTTAAATGGTGGCTGCTAGAGAACATGCTAAGGCAATTCTACAGCAAAAGGAAAGTATTAAGCAATGAACAATGGGACCAAATATAGAGAAATCAGAAAAGAAGACATGGGAAAACTTAACGTTAAACATGAGCAGAGTCCATTTAATGAACATGGTAGTTAAAGGCTAAGAAAAAGAAAGATAACAAGGAGTGAAATCTGTCATTCACACAGGTCCCAATTTTTCTGAACACCTCACCACATTTTCATATGTGTATAAATCCTTTCCCAAACATAAATGTTCAAAGAAAAATGTTTTCATTGTCCCTCGCTGCGTAAGTGATAACAGGTGATAGCAGGTGATAACAGATGCACCCGTGCAAGATATTAATTCAGACTTGAATTACACAAACAGATAGGAACAGAGGTTGCTTCTGGCTGGGGTGAGGCACATCCATGTCAAGTGTTGTTCCTGATTCCCCAGCTATGAAAGAAGCTCCAGATACAGCATCTTACTGATCATGCATGGCATGACATGCTACTGGAGCTGGCAGCTGGTGTGACACCTTCAGAATTGGAAGCTCTCTGGTCTTTGCAGAGGTAGCAGGTAGTGCTGTCAGTCTCAGAAACTTAAACTATATCAGTCAGGCTCCCAATAAGAAATAGATGACAAATTCAGAAAAGTTTAGCTGAAGAAAATTTAATGGAATGACTAATGCAGAGGTATGAGAAAATCTACGGAAACCAAAAAGGGGTAGTTAAGTAGCCAGGTACTAGCCACCATTAGATCTGAAGGGACAAGAAAGGTAACGATGTATCTGGAGCCTGGGGAAAGCTACAGCCAGAAAGAAGGAGCCTCTCGACAGAAGATATAGGCTTAGAGGAATGCAGCCACTGTGAGACACAGCATGACAAAGAAAGATGAAAAAAACTACCTAACCTCTTGTTTCTTCTGAACTCTGATCTTCTGTCTAATGCCTCCTACTGGCTAGACCCAAAAGGAAGCCAGAGTGCAGAGAGCGCAGGTAATGCAGTCAATGGAATTCTGTGTCTCGGGGTACAGCAGAGCAAAGAATGGAGTAGGGGCAGAGCCAGGGAAATAGCTAGTAAGGAAAACCATAACACCTTATCTTAGGTTAAACTAGACCATTCCCATCTGTAGTCCCTAAAATGAAATTCAAAAAGTGATTCAACTTTATTAAAATACGGAGAAACTATTGTTCTCTCAGCTGGTACAAGAAATCTCTTTAAGCAGAATGTACTTTTGTTGAGAAAAGTCTTTAAGTCATAGGGTAAAAATCTCTACAAAGTCTGACTGTTCACTAATGCAAAAATTTGGGACAAAGATGAATTTGTCCAAAAGAAGGAAGGAGAGAAAAACGATGACTGAGTGAAAAGAGAGATAAAGAGAAAGCGAAAGAGTTGGTGAGAGCACATACTGTAAAACCTGGGAAGTCTCTGACATTTTGGAAGGCTGGGGGCTTCCACAAGCCATGGTGTTAATAATTCAAGTCAAGTTTATACATTTTGAGTCAAAGAGGTCACAACTGGCTTATAAACAAGAATTTATAACTACTAACTGGTAAGCCTGAACATTGCAAAGGAAAACTAAATCCTGTAAAACATCACTCTTTAACCCTCTATTCATAACATTTAGTGACTAGAGGGGTGTGGAGATTTTCTGTTCCAGTTTCTCCATTCTAAGCATCCTATTTTTAGGAAATATTTGTCACGAGTCCAGTTGTCCTTCTCCAGTAATTCTGCTAAGTGTTTTTAACTAGCCCCTTCAGAACCCACCCTGCATTCACCCTCAACTTTGTTGTCTGCCACTGCTTTAGAGGAAGGAGTTGGAATGGTCCGTATATAGTTGTCCTCCCTTATCCCCAGTGGATACATTCCAAGCTCCCTGGTGAATGCCTGAAACCATGAATAGTACCCAACCCTATATATGCTATGTTTTTTTCTATACATACATGCCCATGACAAAGTTTAATTTATAAAGTAGGCACAGTAAAAGACTAACAACAAGAACTAATAATAAAATAAAACAATTATAACAATATACTGTAATAAAAGTTATGTGAACGTGACCTCTCTCTCTCTCTCATAACGGAGAAAGCTACTAAGGGTGGGTAGGGTATACACTGTGGATATGGTTAACTGAAACTGCAGAAAGTAAAACTATGGAAGGAGAGATAGGATACTGTAATTATCTCCAGTTCCATGGTATCACCATTTTTTTTTTCCATTCTCCCTAAAAATTCATTAGCCACCTTTCCTTTCTGAAGTCTCAGTCACGAAGACCTGGCTGAAATTTAGTCACAGTTTAATGCCCAGTGGCACCTGACTGCTTATACAAATGGAGTTCCTAGAGTCTGGGGATTTACAGGGCTCCTAGGATAACTACAAGACCCTCAACAAAGGGCAATACTGAGTGTAGAGGGCCCAAAATGAGGGAAAAGACAAATGATGAAAGAATGAGGGGATGGAGAGTTCTAGGGGACCAAGTAAAAAGAGAATCACAGAAGGGAAGTCAAAGGTAATAGACACAGCTCTATTCACATTTAACAGAGACTAAGACCAATCATAACTAGGCTTTTTTTTTTTTATGATGTGTTGAACCTTATAGCTTCCTCAGTGTCTGCTATTTTAAAATTAACTAGTATTTTCCTTTATCTCTAGGGTGCTAATAGTAAAATTTCTATAAAGATTTAAAGAGGTTTGAGTGTTCATTTGGAAGCCAAGGAAAAACCTAGAAAACTTGGTTTAGCTTCATAGTGGCTCTTGAAACAACTGAATCATAGTGGTGCCTTAAAAGGAAACTAAATCGGTCAAATCTCTGGGAAGCTCTGAGAAGGACAGCAAAGGAGAGAGAAAAGAGGTAATAGAAAGCCAGCTTAGGAAACCGATTGACCCAAATATTTTAATGGGCAGGAAAACCTTGCAATCTTAGCTTTCGATGACCTGTGCTGTTAAGAAGCACCTGTAGATTCATAAATATGGCAACGGCCAACAATAGGAGGATATGAATCCAAGTACCTAGCTCTGCCTCTTGGAGCTTATAGTGAGTTATATAATCATACCTAGCTTTAGTTTCCTCACTTAAAAAATAAAAATTCCTATCTCTCAGAATCTAATACTAATCTGTATTATTAGTACATGCGAGAAGGGCAACGTGCTCCAGTGGGAAGCACTGTCATTTGCAGTAAAGCCCATATGGATCTGCCATTATTAACCGTGCATATACTGTCATATACTGCTTCACCTCTCCAAACATTTAATTTCTATTCTCTGTAGATGTGATTTTACAGCCTTCTTCAGAGTTGTTGTTCAGAGATATTAGTACTTACCATAGTATCTAGCAACTAGTAAATACCCAGTTACTGTTTGTTCCCTTCTCTAGACTGGATGAACGGCCTTGAGAATATCTCAGGAAATGACCTGAATGAGCCTGCATTAGCTCCTCCTGCCTGGATGTCGTGATCATTTTTTTGTTGTTGTGAATTACAACATCCGGGTTTAAATCTGAGATATATTAGTTCAAATAACTCATCTCGCTTTAAAATTCAACTACGGTTTGAAGTTGGGGGGCCAAGATGTTCCACATAATCCACACGTTGCTTTTACTCTCTAATTTAATGACAAAACAGAACGAAAATTTAGACCAAAAAATGATACTGTACGAAAAAATAACTTAATTTTTGAAAAGGGTTTAATAATAGACTTCCAGTTTCTTTCTCCGTTTTACCTTCCTGTTACTTAACTACAGCTATATATGTAAGAATACAAATATCCGGACTCATAAAAAATCAAATTTAAAGTATCCTAGAATCTTTATTTTCTTCTTTTTATTCTTAAATCTTTCTCACCTCTATTTTCAGAGATGCTACCTTTCTTTCCAGTGGCAGAGCCTCTTGCTTCAAAGAAAACTCATTTATCATAGTTATTAACAGCTCCACAAAATCAGTGATTCTCTTCTTTCTTTGCAGTGTTTCATTTCTTCAGCTCATACTGAGACCTGCACCAAGTTATGGAACCTGCTCTTTCCCAGGGGAGTTTAATCTAAATTCATCTTGACTATGTTCTGGCTGTTTGATGCTATACATTCTAACCCTCGTCTTTGCATCATTACCAAAATAGGGAAATTGAAACAGAAAGCATATAACACGGGTAAGACACTGAGATCTCTGGACATATGAGCTAAATTCTGGTTTCCTCTGTTTCATTTGTATACCTGGGACAAATGCCTGGACATAGACATTTTTTTTTTTTCCCTAAAGACTACAAAAAGTTCTGCTATTAATCACCAGTCAGTTTCATAATACAACTTGGCATAGCTAAAACTAGCAGACTAAGGAAGTTCTAACATATGGTGAAGTTCTCCAACAGCAATTGTGGGATTACAACATAACAGCCACAAATCTGTGTGCTTGTCTATTACACCAAGCTCAAGACTTTCCGAGGGAGAGTAAAGCCCCAAAGACTGCTGATGACACCCGCTCCCAAATTCCTAGTCCAGGGCTCTGCCTACTGTAGGTGTTTAATACAGGCTTGTGAATGATAATTAAAATAATTCCTGATTTTGTGCAAGAGTATAGACTAAGCTTAGTTCTCTAACAGCAATTCAAAGCCATACCTCTACCTTTTCTACTAAGCCAACCTAAGAAGAAAGCCCTGTCAGAAAGCCAATCCTAAAGAACTATAAAGAAACTGGATTTTTTTTTTAACTCTCTCTCTAGACTATTTAAGAGCATTTACTCAACAATGTAAAAGAAATTAATTCTGTAATCTATCTTTACTGCTAAAAAGAGACAAGAGGAAAATTTAACTATGAAAAAACGTTCAATTATTTCAATTATATCTCTTTCTAAAACGAACATTCTTTTACATCAGACATCTGCAATTTAGTCCTAATTTGTTCCCAAAATAGTATCAATTATAATACTTTAAAAAATGATAAAATATTCACAATTTATTTAATGGTATTTATAAATGTAAGAATTATAAACATATCTGGTAAAGTTCTCTTTATAGTTAATCCAATTATTATCAGGAACATAATGGAATTTTATATATATATATATATATATATATATATATGCATATATATATATATGTTGTGTATATAGTGTCTATGTGTGCAGAAAAAATGCTCCCTCCTCTGAATCATAAATACCTGAAGAAAAACCTTTTATATATTACCATGTCTTTGTCTCATGAGTGTCTATAAACATGAAAGGTCCAAAAAAGTAATTAACTTCCTTTTTTTCTTACACGGGTCCATCAAATTTGTGCCCAAGCATTTGTACTCACTTTAACATTCCAATAAGGGAAATATTAATTCCTTTAATAGATTTTAAATTTGAATTTGAAGATCAAATTTACTTCTCAAATTGAGACACATGATGGAACAGTAAGCCTGTCTCGCATCTCCAGGCAGGGTGGGGGCAACGAGTTTTCAATGACAGACAGGAATGGGTTAGTGTAAGTGGTCGTCAAGAAATTTGTAACTGAGATAAGTAGAATCGAATTTTTATGCAGATATGAGGAGCTGGCTCCTACCGAAGAGCTGATTATTAAATATTTAGGAATTACAATCATAAAATCAGCCATGGTAAGAGCATTTACCCCATAAAAATTGGCAAATGCTACAAGTCTGGGCTTTCGATGTTATTGTTGACATTTCTGTTATAGTGGTTTTTGCAGAGAGAGCCAGTTTGCAAGCATACCACTGCACGTAGTGTAGCACAGAGTCAGCCATCTAGATATTAGCATTGTAATCTGAGAGCCAGGACAGCAATCACTTTAAAGAAGTGACACCATACTATAGTTAGGTCATCATTCTTAAGTGTTTGACTTATGATAAAAATAATAACATATAATATTTATATATTTATATAGCTCCCTAGCAAATACTCAAAATTCCTATTACCCATGGTCCGGGTAAGTTTACAACTGACATCTTAAGGTTTGTTATACAGTAAAGAATATATAATATTTTATAAGGGTTATAATAAACCTTTATATAGTAATCCAAAAAGTCTATTTTAAAATTTTCAATCTCTGAGTTAAGAGTTCTTCTGCATTTATTTCCTAAAACAAAAATATTTTATTCTTTTCACCAGCTCAAAACCTTCAGAACTGTATGCTAAGCTAACCATAATAATTATTGACATGCTCATGACTGAGCCACAGGTTGTTTAAACAGATAGCCTCTTGAGAATTTATGCTAAATGGATAATGATAATTTTCCTCCATCATATAAAGATTCATTAAACCTATTTCATTCAAAATAGTAATCAGCATTACTACTGTTTATATCTATTATATGCAAGGTACTATTTAACACATTGTTACTCCATCCTATGAGTTAGAAATTATTATCCCTATTTAACAGCATCAAAACTGAGAGGCATAAGGAGTGTAACTTACTTAAAGTTTCAGAACATATAAGAGTCCAAGCCTGGATTAGACCCTGTCTCTGATTCCAAAGTTCATTCTTTTGACCACTATATTTGATTGCCTCTTATGCACATGTGGTTTTCATCCACTCAGACATACACAACTGTTTCTTTTCACCAGCTCAAAACCTTCAGAACTGTATGCTAAGTTAACCATAATAATTATTGAC
>NW_024354500.1:16818597-16878843 GCF_902729225.1 Pteropus medius
AAAGAGAGAGAGAGAGAGAGAGAATTCTCCAGCCGTAGGCATTCCTCCTGCAAAGACATGTCATTTGCAAAAGGCAAACCAAATAACAGTACAGTATAATAAAACCCAGCAACAAAACTAGGAAACTGTCAACCCAGACAACTTTGTAGACATATAACAGAATAAATGATAATATTTTGCAGTATAGTTAATCTTGTAAGCTGCCTCAAATCCTTTCTAAAGTTTAAATCCTAAATAACAATATAGTATGATTTTCACTACTTAAATAAAAAATAATATTTGGCTTTTTGTGATGATTTCATTCTTAAGGTCTCCTTATTAGAAATTAGATAAGCATATATGACTGTTACAATAGTACGACTAAATTGGCATGGTCTACAGTAAATATGAAATTGTTTAAACTTCCTAAAGCTATCTCTAACTAGCAACAAAGTTTTACATGAGTGACATCTAGGGGTTTAGAAGATTAACACCCTAACGGAGTCTTCATCTAAACTCCTTGAATTTTCCCCTCTTTTGCATCAGAGTAATTGACATATACATAGTTCACCACCTAATATAGAATCTAAACCACTTAAAAAATTAATCAGCTGTTATCTAAAATGCCATTACCTAAGAACACATTTCTAAGAACTACTGTAATATTGTGTGAGCTCCACTGATTGAAGTCTTAAGAGCCAGAGAGAAAACATTAAAAATAAAAGTTTGTTTTTTATAATTAGTAAATTTTTTTAAAAGAAATGAAAGGAATATAGGTCTCTCTGTTCTTTAATGATATCTTGTCCTCGATATCATTCTAGTTTATTCTATTATATTTCATTCTATTATATTTAATTCTGTTATCTCTTTATAACAAAGAGAATTCTTTTTTTCCTACTGTGTGTCTCCTACAAAGTTTTCTTGTGACTCTATCATCTAAGGACAATGCTTGAGATATTAGAGAAAAGAAAGTTTCCACCTGAGGGTAGGAAAAGAGGTTAAGGCATATATTACCTTCCTATACATTTACTGTACTCATATGAGATATTTATTTTACAGGCATATCTCGTTTAATTGTGCTTTGCTTTATCGCACTTCACAAATATTGTGTTTTCACAAATTCAAGTTTTGTGGCAACCCTCACTTGAACAAACTGAAAACCTTCTGGAAAGGATTTAGCATTCTAGATACCATTGAGAGCAGCATGATTCATGGGAAGAGGTCAAAATAGCAACATTAGCATGAGTTTGGAAGAAGTTGATTCCAACCCTCATGGATGTCTTTGAGGGGTTCAAGACTTTAGTGGAGAAGTAACTGCAGATGTGGTAGAAACAGCAAGACAACTAGAATTAGAAGTGGAATCTGAGGATATGACTAAATTGCTGCAATCTCATGATAAAACTTTAACTGATGAGGAGTTGCTTCTTATGGATGAGTAATTTCTTGAGATAGAATCTACTCTTTGTGAAGAGGCTGTGAAGATTATTGAAATGGCAACAAAAGATTTAGAATACTAAAAAAACTTAGTTGATAAAGCAGCAACAGGGATTGAGAGGATCAACTCCAATTTTGGAAGAAGTTTTACCTATGGGTAAAATACTAGCAAACAGCATCACGTGCTACAGAGTCGTCATTCATGAAAGGAAGAATCAAACAATGAGGCAAACTTCATTGTTGTCATGTTTTAAGAATTTGTCACAGCCATCCCAATCTTCAGTACCCACCACCCTGATCAGTCAGTCAGCAGCCATCAACAGAGGCAAGACTCTTCACCATCAAAAAGACATGACTCACTAAAGGCTCAGATAACGGTTAGCATTTTTCAGCAACAAAATATTCTTTAATTAAGGTATGTATATTGTTTTTTAGAGATAATACTATTGCATACTTAATGATTACAATATAGTTTAAACATAACTTTTATATATATAAAAACTCACATAACTTGCTTTATTTTGATGGTTTGGAACAAAACCCACAATATCTCCGAGGTATGCCTATAAATGTTTTGAGCAGTTTTAGATTGTAAAACCCATTACTATATTAAATGTGTTTAATTCAAACATGTTTCTATAATCTTCTATATCCAAATGTTAAAATCTGCTTCTAAAATTTTGGTTATTAACTAAATGGTGAATAAAATTCTTTCAGGATGTTTTAATAGCTCTGATATTATGCAAAATAAAGTCTTTGGTATTCTCCTTGCTCTTCCTTGCTAAGATTTAAATAGGATTTTCCAGATTTATTAAAAATTACCCTGCCTTTATTTTCATTTAAACACAAAGTCCAGAAGATCTTTTCAATTCACTGCCAAAATCACTTTTTATATCACAAGAAAAGGTTTTTTTAAATTTTATTTATTTGAAGGGCTTCTCCTCTCTTCAACTCTCAGCACTATATACACCATACTTTGAATTTAGAAGCACGTTTACCTAGAAAATCTGAAGGGCCATTTTCCCCTTAAGAGTCTCAAATTATTTGGAAGGGAAATTTCTATGTCAGGACTGTGTATCAAGCAATGTTGATTCTGGCAAATCTTAATCATTTACTCTACATGACTGTTAACAAACCATACCAGAAACTAGCTCCATAAGTATTATGATAGCACTTTCTTCATGTCCTTTATACCTGGACATAATTTGGATCCATCTCTTTCCATACAGTTTCCAGTTACATTTCAGTTTTATTACAGTCAAATTGACAGTTATATTGCTGGGAAAAAGGAGAAATTCAAAAATCCAATTATTGTGTTCAGATTAAATTACAAACCAACACATATATAGGGGGAAAGTCATATGCTATCTGTTTTATATTATTTTAAAAACATTAAAACAAGTTAAATATGAAAAATGTATAAATATGGGAGATTTCGACCTGGCACATGGTAGGGTTACAATAAATATTTATTTAATGAACAAATGAAATGTAAACCAACATAGTCACAGGAAAGTTTTCCACAGATAACACAAAATGAGAAAGACTCTGAGGAGGAGATATCAGAGACAGCGTGTTCACTCTCTTCATCCCACTAGCAAGCCAAACTCTCTCCACACAATTCTTCATTTTCCTAGCCTCCCTTACAAATAATTTTATCCAGTTTTCTGTACTCGCTGTCACTTTCATTCAATTTATAACATTTTTTATTTTGAGACAGTTTTCCCATAAGCCCTAAACTGACATCAGAAAGCTACAGTAGAGTAGAAATTGTGTCAGGACAGGTATAGGCAGGGAGAAGGCCTGGAATACTACAACCCAGAGTTTCTCTCAGCCTCCAGGAGGTGACTCAAAGGATAACCTGGTGAGCTGGCAAGTTCACTAGGATAGTCAGCACAGGGTGGGTAGCCACCAGCAGAGGATGTGAGTTGGGGCTTGAATGGGATTCACAGCAAGCTCTTTCAGGCAGATCCGCAAAGGAAAGCCAGTGGGGAAGGAACCACTGTGCATTCTCAGTACTGAGACGACAATCCACAGGCTGCAGCAGCCACACTGTGACAGCAGACACAGCAATGGCAGGGGTAAATATGCGCATTCCAAGCAAGGGTCCAAGAACAGCCAATGGACCTGAGGCTCTTCCCCTAACGCCATGAAGTTAAATCAAAATGTGATTTTGATTTAACAGATTCATCAAGGGGGAGAGAAGGAAAAGGAGGAGGAGACAAATTTTGAAAGCTTGAGTATTTACCCAAAAGAAATTGATGTAATCTGGACAGGACTGAGGAACACAGAACAATCACCTTAAAAAAGCAAAATTAATCACCTACACCACACAAAACGAAGCTCAGGGACAGGCTGAGTTCACTTGCAGAGAAATAAAGTTAAATGTCTGCTTATCTAGGTTGTAACTATAAATTTTAAACTTAATACATTTGAAAATGGAGACACTAGAACCCAGAGGAATTCTTTATTTAGCACCTTCCCCTGCCAGATGGATCTCCACAGAGACTGAGCAGTTTTAGCTCCTGTGGCCAATGATTTCCCCTCCATAAATGACAAACAGATGTGACACAATTCCCTAATTTTAGAGAAAGGAAATTGAAATGCAGAAAAATTTAACCATTAACTTAACTAAATCCTATGGTTCTAAATATCCAACTTATCAGTCACAGAAATAAACATCTAGATTTGTTTTTCTGACTAGCACCAGGAAACAGAACATGAGGGCCTAGGCACTTGGTCCATCAAGTTTTCTTTACATGTAGCTATAAAGAAAAAATATAGCTAAACCTTCAATCGGAGCATAATTGAAATTACTGTTTTGAATCTGAGTTTTATGTTGCTTTTATTGAATTATGAGCTCTCCCAGATAACTGAATCTTAATCATTCAAGAGATATTTATTGAGAACCTAAGTCTGATCAACTCAATTCAATTTATTCCAATTAAGTGTTTACTGGGAATTAGCTGTGTGATAGTCATTGTGCTAACTGCTGAGAATAAAAAAATGAGCCATCTATTCCACCAATACAGTCCCTGCTCCCGTGGGCATCAGGCGGCAGGTGAGGGAGGCTTTAAAGAAGTATAAAGTGCTATGAGGAACATGAAATAAGTGAGGCTAATCTGGACTAGTCCTGCCTCAGGAAGTGTGCTTCATAGGCTTTTATTTATAGACAGTAGATAAATTCATTTATATTTGAGGTTAAAAGTATAATGCCATTTTCAAACAAATGACATTTTTAAATCAGATAGAAGTAATTTATAAAAATTATAAACTATCAGGATTTAAACATTCATTGAACACAGCCTCGTGTTCAACATTTGAATTCCCTCATTAGTATTGTTTCCTGGAGCTTCATATTTTATATGTATGTTTTATATCTACAGATAGATAATTCACATTTTATATGCCACCAATCATTGTTTAAAACAGTGAAACAAAGACAATTTTACATGTACACAACATAAATTGATTTTGTACACTGTATATGATGCCAGGCATTATTATGTATTATTATGTTTTCATTTAAAATGAGTTTTAAGACCTTAGAAATACAACATTGACTGTGGTAATACTGAGAGTGAATTAATTGGGATTCCTTGACTCTATTTTTAAAATTCTAGAATCAGCCTAGTCTGGAACTCTTAGTCACAGAATTTGGCAACATGATGGTTACTTCAATTATTGGAAAATATAAAAAATAATTTGGTGCTAATAATAACTAAAAGAATTAAAGTTTAAATATTTTACTTTTGCAATAAATCAGACCACATAAGATTATTCTCACTTGCATTCTGATGTGCTTTCACAAGAAGAAAAGAAAGAGATAAGATTATGACTAGCAAATTGGTGATGACACTGCTACATGAGTCCATGGGAATATCATGAGAATATCAAGTACATCCTACAGGTTAAAATGCTGAGGACCTTTGTCATAACTGCTACTGATACCTGGGCCTCTCTTAACCTCATGTCCTTGTGTTTTCCAGGAACAGAAAACTTCTCCACCATGAGCCTATTTTCCTGAAGGTTCTCGTTCCGTATGCAGATTGAAGTTCAGCAAGCCAGACTATCTCCAGTAGCAAGGAGCCACCAGCAGAATGAAACCTTAGCATTCAGTGTGAGGAATAAAAAACAGCAATTCCGTCTTTATGTTGGGGTAAGGAAGGTGTAAGGAAGTTTCAAGAAAATTTCACTCTTAGAGTTTTCTTCCAAAGGCGAGTTAAAATTAGACTGCAAAACAGCCACAGAGTTAATTAAATTCAATTTAAGAGGGTTATAATGCACTTGGGTGTTGCTAGAACCTGGAAAGCTAAATATCGATTTCTGTATAGCTCCGGAAAAGACATGTTTACAATTACTAATACTTTTCATTATTAAGCTCTAGTGGTAGGCAAAGGAATAAACAATTTCAATTATGAAATTAATATAATCAAGTCTATTGATTTGACCTTTTAAAATATTTTAATTGGCTAAAGATGTTATAGTGAAATTTTATATTTTTATTCTGAATTGGCATTGGTTGCAGTGGAGTCTAAGCTGCTGTAACAAAGGAAGATTAAATTGTAATGGTTCAACCAAGATAGTTTATTTCTTTTTCATGTAGTAACAAAGATGGAATCTGCTACACAGTTATTTAAGGGCTCACTGAAGTGGTCTTATGGAATCATTATGTGATATGAGCGTGCATAACTGCAAGGAAAGCTAATATATATTTTCTCTTGCTGGGCAGCCATGTGCCCAGCCGTAATTGGTAGCCTCTATCACAAGATTATTTGGTTCAAATTGTTTATTATTTAAGAACCTCTCCTTCTTCCATCACTATCTGGGTGTACAGCACCACATGATGTACAGTTAGTGACATCACATGGCTATTTAACCCATGCAAACAGTTCACGGACATCATACCTGGTCTACATTGGTATTTACAAAGAAAGGTTAAAGGACTACTCTAAATTTACTATATGCTCCTGCTTTTTTTATTGATAAAATATTCCAGGATTTTGTCAAGAATTACTGGACTTATTTGTAAAGGTTTTGGTTAATAACTGGAATAGTTACACTTTATTCAATAAGAAAAAAGATGAATCAAGTAAAGTAAAGCTATGCCCACGTAATGGATTTTAGATTTTATTTTAACTGAAATTTGTGATCTAATTTGTAGAGATACAGGTAATATTATAAAGGTTACATGGACTTAAAGAAATTGTCCAGTTAAACAGTTAAAACGAAGGTCTGGTATATTTTCCCAGACTATTTTTATTGGTAGATTTGCTTTGATTTGATTGGGGAATTTGAGATTTCTGATATTCTTGACCGATTATTTTTATCTTTTGGGGATTTGGAAGACTAATAAATGAGATAAAAATTAGACCACATGGACCACTGATGAAAATGAAATTGAGTTTTAAATTATTGATGGACTTTCAAAATGTAATAGTTATAGCAAGCCCTATTTTATCTTATCAGTTGTGCTCTTGTTTATATCCAAGTCAGTTTGAAGAAACAATACTCTATATCAGACATTCTCAAATGTTTGGTCTTTAAGACCTCTTGAAATTCTTAAAAATTGTAGACCCCCAAAGAGATTTTGTTTATGTGGATTCTATCTATTGATATTTACTGTATTAGAAAGTAAAATTGAGTAAGTTTTAAATATTTATTTATTTAAATATGTATTAACTATTTATTATTTAATATAATCATTTATTATTTAAAATTATATAAAATAATTATTAAATGTTTGCTTATTTAAAATAACAATTGATATAGAAATAGCTATATTTTCAAAAAATGTGAGAAGAATGACATATGTTTCTTCAGCCATGAAGAGATATGTGGGTAGAAAAAGAATAAACTTACTGACCTCCTGTGAGGATCTCAGAGACTCCCAGGAGCCTTCCAACCATGTTTTGAGAACTGCTGCCCAATAGGTTCCCTTGGGCTTGGATTTAGGTCTTTATACCTGTTTCTTTGAAAGAATCCAAGCTTTCTTTGGCCAGAGAATAACAGTCTTGAGTCCTCAATGAGGGTAGAGACCACACCTCAACCATATGGTGCTCTAAGTCTAACTTGAAGGAAAAATTTAAATGGTGGCTGCTAGAGAACATGCTAAGGCAATTCTACAGCAAAAGGAAAGTATTAAGCAATGAACAATGGGACCAAATATAGAGAAATCAGAAAAGAAGACATGGGAAAACTTAATGTTAAACATGAGCAGAGTCCATTTAATGAACATGGTAGTTAAAGGCTAAGAAAAAGAAAGATAACAAGGAGTGAAATCTGTCATTCACACAGGTCCCAATTTTTCTGAACACCTCACCACATTTTCATATGTGTATAAATCCTTTCCCAAACATAAATGTTCAAAGAAAAATGTTTTCATTGTCCCTCGCTGCGTAAGTGATAACAGGTGATAGCAGGTGATAACAGATGCACCCGTGCAAGATATTAATTCAGACTTGAATTACACAAACAGATAGGAACAGAGGTTGCTTCTGGCTGGGGTGAGGCACATCCATGTCAAGTGTTGTTCCTGATTCCCCAGCTATGAAAGAAGCTCCAGATACAGCATCTTACTGATCATGCATGGCATGACATGCTACTGGAGCTGGCAGCTGGTGTGACACCTTCAGAATTGGAAGCTCTCTGGTCTTTGCAGAGGTAGCAGGTAGTGCTGTCAGTCTCAGAAACTTAAACTATATCAGTCAGGCTCCCAATAAGAAATAGTTGACAAATTCAGAAAAGTTTAGCTGAAGAAAATTTAATGGAATGACTAATGCAGAGGTATGAGAAAATCTACGGAAACCAAAAAGGGGTAGTTAAGTAGCCAGGTACTAGCCACCATTAGATCTGAAGGGACAAGAAAGGTAACGATGTATCTGGAGCCTGGGGAAAGCTACAGCCAGAAAGAAGGAGCCTCTCGACAGAAGATATAGGCTTAGAGGAATGCAGCCACTGTGAGACACAGCATGGCAAAGAAAGATGAAAAAAAACTACCTAACCTCTTGTTTCTTCTGAACTCTGATCTTCTGTCTAATGCCTCCTACTGGCTAGACCCAAAAGGAAGCCAGAGTGCAGAGAGCGCAGGTAATGCAGTCAATGGAATTCTGTGTCTCGGGGTACAGCAGAGCAAAGAATGGAGTAGGGGCAGAGCCAGGGAAATAGCTAGTAAGGAAAACCATAACACCTTATCTTAGGTTAAACTAGACCATTCCCATCTGTAGTCTCTAAAATGAAATTCAAAAAGTGATTCAACTTTATTAAAATACGGAGAAACTATTGTTCTCTCAGCTGGTACAAGAAATCTCTTTAAGCAGAATGTACTTTTGTTGAGAAAAGTCTTTAAGTCATAGGGTAAAAATCTCTACAAAGTCTGACTGTTCACTAATGCAAAAATTTGGGACAAAGATGAATTTGTCCAAAAGAAGGAAGGAGAGAAAAACGATGACTGAGTGAAAAGAGAGATAAAGAGAAAGCGAAAGAGTTGGTGAGAGCACATACTGTAAAACCTGGGAAGTCTCTGACATTTTGGAAGGCTGGGGGCTTCCACAAGCCATGGTGTTAATAATTCAAGTCAAGTTTATACATTTTGAGTCAAAGAGGTCACAACTGGCTTATAAACAAGAATTTATAACTACTAACTGGTAAGCCTGAACATTGCAAAGGAAAACTAAATCCTGTAAAACATCACTCTTTAACCCTCTATTCATAACATTTAGTGACTAGAGGGGTGTGGAGATTTTCTGTTCCAGTTTCTCCATTCTAAGCATCCTATTTTTAGGAAATATTTGTCACGAGTCCAGTTGTCCTTCTCCAGTAATTCTGCTAAGTGTTTTTAACTAGCCCCTTCAGAACCCACCCTGCATTCACCCTCAACTTTGTTGTCTGCCACTGCTTTAGAGGAAGGAGTTGGAATGGTCCGTATATAGTTGTCCTCCCTTATCCCCAGTGGATACATTCCAAGCTCCCTGGTGAATGCCTGAAACCATGAATAGTACCCAACCCTATATATGCTATGTTTTTTTCTATACATACATGCCCATGACAAAGTTTAATTTATAAAGTAGGCACAGTAAAAGACTAACAACAAGAACTAATAATAAAATAAAACAATTATAACAATATACTGTAATAAAAGTTATGTGAACGTGACCTCTCTCTCTCTCTCATAACGGAGAAAGCTACTAAGGGTGGGTAGGGTATACACTGTGGATATGGTTAACTGAAACTGCAGAAAGTAAAACTATGGAAGGAGAGATAGGATACTGTAATTATCTCCAGTTCCATGGTATCACCATTTTTTTTTTCCATTCTCCCTAAAAATTCATTAGCCACCTTTCCTTTCTGAAGTCTCAGTCACGAAGACCTGGCTGAAATTTAGTCACAGTTTAATGCCCAGTGGCACCTGACTGCTTATACAAATGGAGTTCCTAGAGTCTGGGGATTTACAGGGCTCCTAGGATAACTACAAGACCCTCAACAAAGGGCAATACTGAGTGTAGAGGGCCCAAAATGAGGGAAAAGACAAATGATGAAAGAATGAGGGGATGGAGAGTTCTAGGGGACCAAGTAAAAAGAGAATCACAGAAGGGAAGTCAAAGGTAATAGACACAGCTCTATTCACATTTAACAGAGACTAAGACCAATCATAACTAGGCTTTTTTTTTTTTATGATGTGTTGAACCTTATAGCTTCCTCAGTGTCTGCTATTTTAAAATTAACTAGTATTTTCCTTTATCTCTAGGGTGCTAATAGTAAAATTTCTATAAAGATTTAAAGAGGTTTGAGTGTTCATTTGGAAGCCAAGGAAAAACCTAGAAAACTTGGTTTAGCTTCATAGTGGCTCTTGAAACAACTGAATCATAGTGGTGCCTTAAAAGGAAACTAAATCGGTCAAATCTCTGGGAAGCTCTGAGAAGGACAGCAAAGGAGAGAGAAAAGAGGTAATAGAAAGCCAGCTTAGGAAACCGATTGACCCAAATATTTTAATGGGCAGGAAAACCTTGCAATCTTAGCTTTCGATGACCTGTGCTGTTAAGAAGCACCTGTAGATTCATAAATATGGCAACGGCCAACAATAGGAGGATATGAATCCAAGTACCTAGCTCTGCCTCTTGGAGCTTATAGTGAGTTATATAATCATACCTAGCTTTAGTTTCCTCACTTAAAAAATAAAAATTCCTATCTCTCAGAATCTAATACTAATCTGTATTATTAGTACATGCGAGAAGGGCAACGTGCTCCAGTGGGAAGCACTGTCATTTGCAGTAAAGCCCATATGGATCTGCCATTATTAACCGTGCATATACTGTCATATACTGCTTCACCTCTCCAAACATTTAATTTCTATTCTCTGTAGATGTGATTTTACAGCCTTCTTCAGAGTTGTTGTTCAGAGATATTAGTACTTACCATAGTATCTAGCAACTAGTAAATACCCAGTTACTGTTTGTTCCCTTCTCTAGACTGGATGAACGGCCTTGAGAATATCTCAGGAAATGACCTGAATGAGCCTGCATTAGCTCCTCCTGCCTGGATGTCGTGATCATTTTTTTGTTGTTGTGAATTACAACATCCGGGTTTAAATCTGAGATATATTAGTTCAAATAACTCATCTCGCTTTAAAATTCAACTACGGTTTGAAGTTGGGGGGCCAAGATGTTCCACATAATCCACACGTTGCTTTTACTCTCTAATTTAATGACAAAACAGAACGAAAATTTAGACCAAAAAATGATACTGTACGAAAAAATAACTTAATTTTTGAAAAGGGTTTAATAATAGACTTCCAGTTTCTTTCTCCGTTTTACCTTCCTGTTACTTAACTACAGCTATATATGTAAGAATACAAATATCCGGACTCATAAAAAATCAAATTTAAAGTATCCTAGAATCTTTATTTTCTTCTTTTTATTCTTAAATCTTTCTCACCTCTATTTTCAGAGATGCTACCTTTCTTTCCAGTGGCAGAGCCTCTTGCTTCAAAGAAAACTCATTTATCATAGTTATTAACAGCTCCACAAAATCAGTGATTCTCTTCTTTCTTTGCAGTGTTTCATTTCTTCAGCTCATACTGAGACCTGCACCAAGTTATGGAACCTGCTCTTTCCCAGGGGAGTTTAATCTAAATTCATCTTGACTATGTTCTGGCTGTTTGATGCTATACATTCTAACCCTCGTCTTTGCATCATTACCAAAATAGGGAAATTGAAACAGAAAGCATATAACACGGGTAAGACACTGAGATCTCTGGACATATGAGCTAAATTCTGGTTTCCTCTGTTTCATTTGTATACCTGGGACAAATGCCTGGACATAGACATTTTTTTTTTTTCCCTAAAGACTACAAAAAGTTCTGCTATTAATCACCAGTCAGTTTCATAATACAACTTGGCATAGCTAAAACTAGCAGACTAAGGAAGTTCTAACATATGGTGAAGTTCTCCAACAGCAATTGTGGGATTACAACATAACAGCCACAAATCTGTGTGCTTGTCTATTACACCAAGCTCAAGACTTTCCGAGGGAGAGTAAAGCCCCAAAGACTGCTGATGACACCCGCTCCCAAATTCCTAGTCCAGGGCTCTGCCTACTGTAGGTGTTTAATACAGGCTTGTGAATGATAATTAAAATAATTCCTGATTTTGTGCAAGAGTATAGACTAAGCTTAGTTCTCTAACAGCAATTCAAAGCCATACCTCTACCTTTTCTACTAAGCCAACCTAAGAAGAAAGCCCTGTCAGAAAGCCAATCCTAAAGAACTATAAAGAAACTGGATTTTTTTTTTAACTCTCTCTCTAGACTATTTAAGAGCATTTACTCAACAATGTAAAAGAAATTAATTCTGTAATCTATCTTTACTGCTAAAAAGAGACAAGAGGAAAATTTAACTATGAAAAAACGTTCAATTATTTCAATTATATCTCTTTCTAAAACGAACATTCTTTTACATCAGACATCTGCAATTTAGTCCTAATTTGTTCCCAAAATAGTATCAATTATAATACTTTAAAAAATGATAAAATATTCACAATTTATTTAATGGTATTTATAAATGTAAGAATTATAAACATATCTGGTAAAGTTCTCTTTATAGTTAATCCAATTATTATCAGGAACATAATGGAATTTTATATATATATATATATATATATATATATATATGCATATATATATATATGTTGTGTATATAGTGTCTATGTGTGCAGAAAAAATGCTCCCTCCTCTGAATCATAAATACCTGAAGAAAAACCTTTTATATATTACCATGTCTTTGTCTCATGAGTGTCTATAAACATGAAAGGTCCAAAAAAGTAATTAACTTCCTTTTTTTCTTACACGGGTCCATCAAATTTGTGCCCAAGCATTTGTACTCACTTTAACATTCCAATAAGGGAAATATTAATTCCTTTAATAGATTTTAAATTTGAATTTGAAGATCAAATTTACTTCTCAAATTGAGACACATGATGGAACAGTAAGCCTGTCTCGCATCTCCAGGCAGGGTGGGGGCAACGAGTTTTCAATGACAGACAGGAATGGGTTAGTGTAAGTGGTCGTCAAGAAATTTGTAACTGAGATAAGTAGAATCGAATTTTTATGCAGATATGAGGAGCTGGCTCCTACCGAAGAGCTGATTATTAAATATTTAGGAATTACAATCATAAAATCAGCCATGGTAAGAGCATTTACCCCATAAAAATTGGCAAATGCTACAAGTCTGGGCTTTCGATGTTATTGTTGACATTTCTGTTATAGTGGTTTTTGCAGAGAGAGCCAGTTTGCAAGCATACCACTGCACGTAGTGTAGCACAGAGTCAGCCATCTAGATATTAGCATTGTAATCTGAGAGCCAGGACAGCAATCACTTTAAAGAAGTGACACCATACTATAGTTAGGTCATCATTCTTAAGTGTTTGACTTATGATAAAAATAATAACATATAATATTTATATATTTATATAGCTCCCTAGCAAATACTCAAAATTCCTATTACCCATGGTCCGGGTAAGTTTACAACTGACATCTTAAGGTTTGTTATACAGTAAAGAATATATAATATTTTATAAGGGTTATAATAAACCTTTATATAGTAATCCAAAAAGTCTATTTTAAAATTTTCAATCTCTGAGTTAAGAGTTCTTCTGCATTTATTTCCTAAAACAAAAATATTTTATTCTTTTCACCAGCTCAAAACCTTCAGAACTGTATGCTAAGCTAACCATAATAATTATTGACATGCTCATGACTGAGCCACAGGTTGTTTAAACAGATAGCCTCTTGAGAATTTATGCTAAATGGATAATGATAATTTTCCTCCATCATATAAAGATTCATTAAACCTATTTCATTCAAAATAGTAATCAGCATTACTACTGTTTATATCTATTATATGCAAGGTACTATTTAACACATTGTTACTCCATCCTATGAGTTAGAAATTATTATCCCTATTTAACAGCATCAAAACTGAGAGGCATAAGGAGTGTAACTTACTTAAAGTTTCAGAACATATAAGAGTCCAAGCCTGGATTAGACCCTGTCTCTGATTCCAAAGTTCATTCTTTTGACCACTATATTTGATTGCCTCTTATGCACATGTGGTTTTCATCCACTCAGACATACACAACTGTTTCTTTTCACCAGCTCAAAACCTTCAGAACTGTATGCTAAGTTAACCATAATAATTATTGACATGCTCATGACTGAGCCACAGGTTGTTTAAACAGATAGCCTCTTGAGAATTTATGCTAAATTGAGTTGTTCGTTTTAATTTACCCATCAACTAAGTTTCTGGTATCAAAATTGCTACAATATTAAATATCTGTAAACTCTTTCATTATGTAGTTATAGCACAGTCCAAAGTCCTTGCCTCTCACGTCTCCTCTACTCTCTGCGATGAAACTTCAGTTAGTGTCAATGGTTCCAAATGCCAAATAAATTCCTTTTAAGTGTGACTTTTGATCCTTAACAACATAGTAAGTCCCTAAGCCCACATTTTCCTACTAGTTCCCATATCTAAAAACTGGATTCTACATTCAATGTCAAATTATGAATTTGATCCTACAATCCATATATCAATTTTGTCCCTATCTGTATCAGTAAAAGGAAAATCTACATGTTTAAAATAAAAAAAAAATTGTTCTTAGAAATAATGCCAAGACATAGTTGATAGAATTCCACAACAGCAATTGACAGGAAAATATCGTTTACTTTCTGAAATTGGCAAATCTAATAGTGCCTGGTATGTTTAAAATGTCTTATAAATGTTAGAGAAAGAAAAGCTTAAACCTTGGGGAAGTTAATGAAAGAAAGTACAACCTTATAATAATCACAATGTGAGAAGAGAAATGCCCCAGGATTTCAGGGACATTATTAAAGCTGTTGGCAGACTTACTATTGGTTCACAAACTATTCATTAGCACTTTGCTAAATCCCAAGTTCTCTTGAAATTGAAAGGTCCTTACCCTGCCCATTTATTTTCAAATAATTCCAAAAGGAGAATTTTATTAGATGATTTTTCACAATGAATAAGAGTTTAAAGGGCTATCAGCAACTGCTCTTTAACTCAGAGTCATTCTTTACACCTTCAGAAATAACATCATTTGGCTTAACTTCACCTTCATTTTCAGTGAGAAATAATTAGTGATCTCACATATGCAAGAGTTGTATTAAAAACTCAATTACTTTGCTCAGTTACCTCCCTAGATGTAATGTCTCATTACCATAAAAATGTGTATTTTAATCAGAAGCTTCTCAGATATTATGAGAAAATACATTTATTTCATTAATAAGAAGGTGAGTTTGAAACCTTCTGATGTCCACTTATATTAAGTCTGCATTTCTCCTGATACCAACATAAATTGTCAGTGTTCATTGATTTCCCACAGGAAATTACACATGCAGCTTGTTGAGGAAGTGTTTTTTTTGTTTTGTTTTGTTTTGTTTTGTTTTTTACGAGAACAAGAGTTTATAGGAGATTATGTCTAAGGTTCTTTCTAGGGCTAACTTCAATAACCTTATGTTTATATATTTTTATATTTATACTGAATTAGCCCACATAGGAAAGCTCTGCACACTCAAGTGTCTTATATATTTTATGCTACTTCTAACATTTTTCTGACCTCATGTGATAGCAATAATTCCGTTCTATCCTTTTTCTAACAAGTTTGACAATGAGTTTTATGTTAATGACACCTGTCCTTAGATAATTATTCTAATAAACAATGGTCTTATCTTCCTGCTCAACAAATGCATAGCTGCATATGTGAAATTGCAATAGTTGTCATGACAACAGAGGTAGCCAACAAGAGGCAAAGCTTTTGTAAAACACCAAATAGAAACAGCATGTAATTTCTTAAAGTTGTTATTCAAATTAGATTTCATAAGATGTTTCAAAAAAAGAGAAAGAAATGTGTAACCACAATTTTTTTCTCTCTTACAGGTTAATGGCTCTAGGAAAATATTCTGTACAAGAAAAACTAATTCAAGTCGAATTCTATTGTTGTAAGCTTAATGGGCATATATTACATGGCAGGACTGTACCAAAGAAATTGCTGCAATTTAGTGTTTAGTTAAAAACAGACCAACCCAAACTCCCCTCTGGTAGTCAGAGCCTAGTTTCAGCAGTTTGTTAAAATTTATAGGTTGGTAAGAAGAAAGGATTTGATGTAGATATGTTTTTCTATATTTCAGTATATATTGCCCTCAAAAATGAAGCACAGCATGGCTGCTAATGTGTGTGCATAGAACTGAAAAGATTGATGTGGAGAACTCTCTAAACACATAAATAAGGGCCCTTCGCTGGGAAGCTGAAGTAGCTTTTCCCACAGTTTGTTTTTTCCCCACTCTGCCTCTCAGATCCCCAAGGATTCTGGAACCTCTGGTAGGAAAACAGATAGGAGTCAAGGATAGAGTCTATATAAAAATGAAAACAAGCTCTCTGTGGTAATGTGGACTGACAAAAGTCAATAAATGTAAAATAAAAATAAAATCTAGGGATGTGTCACTGAACCATGATGGACAGGCAGATGTGATAGGCAAGGGGAGAGAAGATACAGAAATCAAAGATGACATATTATGAAATGTGAGAAGAAGCAGAGCATTTGACACCTTTGAAGTCAGTTGTATAAAGAGTAAACAGAACAGCATGTCAAACTGAGTAATGTAATTTGGGAAGATATGGTAGGTGAAGGAAGCTGCATAGGTTATACAATTCAGGGTCTTACCAGAACAAGGTAATTTGCCCACACACTGATAATCCCAAAGTCCCAAGGCCAAAGTTATGAGTTCTCACAGGCAAACATTTGCTTTCCTTGCCCTGAGAACAGTAAGAAGTCATTTAGTGTCTGGGCATTACTGGTTCCCTTTGCAGCACCATCAGTCCTCTGTGGTTAACTAACCTTTACCACGCTATAGACATCCTATTTTTTGTGTGTGTCTATGTGCTGAACATTTACAAATGAATTGCACCCAAGGTCCCATCCTGAACCCTAACAAGCCAGATAGAAACATAAAACCATGAAGCAGTAAATAGTATCCTGGGACTATACCCATCCCAGGAAAGAAAAGCTTGCCTAGGCACGAAGCCTCTTGGTCATAAGAAAGGAGGTAGACCCTGAAGACAGCCTGGAGTCTGTCACTCTAACTGGTCTCTAGGCTCCCAGGTACTGCTGTCTGTACTGTGAAGCCCCTTCTCTGCACTAGGCTGAGCTCTAAGGATACAGAGGTGAGCAAGATGAGGCTGGTCAGTAAAAAATTGATACTTAAAGTCTAGCACAGAAACTGGGCACTACACAGCAAGCTACGAGGAGTGGGATCAGTGTGGGAGGAGCTGCAGGGCTCTGTAAGAGCATTTATCTAGGAAAACCTAACCTAGAGAAGACAAAGGAAGCTTCTCTAAGAAAGAGATTTAACTAGGCAAGGGTCAGGGGCAAGGGATTGAGAGATTAAATTGTGCAAAACCCCTAATGATCCATCTGATGGACTCAACTCCAGTAAAGCTAAAGTGACTCTTATAACTCATTTTAAGGAGTGGGCCAATATCTTGAAGGGAGTGGGCCCATATCTTGAGGGTAGTGGGAAGCCATCAAAAGGTTTTAAGCAGAGAAGATAAGACGTCAATCAAAATCGAAACAACTGTTTTTGGTAAACCCTGCAAAATATCACTGCAGCTGGTTTGGGAAACTCTTCAACAGATTACAACATAAGAGGAGAAGGGCTGTCTCCTGCTCTGTGATACACAAGGTCCATGCAGCCTCGGCTACTAGATACTCAGCGCATCATGACAACAGGAGAGAGTAGGCCACAGTGTAAGTTATTAACACAAGATGAGCACAAGGATTGGCTAGACTCCACGGCAGTGCCTGGTTAAGCAGCCAGCACTATAGTCTCGTCTCTTTTCCCTGGTTTGTCTCAACTCCAAATATAACCCCAAATCTCATCCACACAGCATCTGTAAACATGGTGCTTTTGCTGGAAATTTGGGGACAACATGGAGGTAATGCATAAAACAACACTGAACAGACATCACTATTCTTAAAGTCCACTAGCACATGCCTTCTGCCCACTTCAGCCTCCTGCCTACCAGAATATATACTTCCTTAGGGCAGGGATTTTTATCTGTTTTGTAGACCAACAAAGAATCTCCAGAACCTAGAACAGTGTGTGGCCATATTATCAGGCACTCAATAAATAGTTAAGCAGTGAGATAGACTCCAGTCTCTTCACATTTCCCAGCTTCTGTTTTCTGGACTCCCCTCCAGAAGCTCTACTTTCTCACTTCACTACGCAGAAGAATTTATGATCCACACCCTACTCTTTTCCATAGCTGCCCTTACATATCAAAAGATTCATTAAACTGCTTTGACAAAGCCCTTCATGCCCCACCTACCACAGCAGAGAGGAGCTGGCAGAAACTAGGATTTAAGACTCTGTTTCCCTCCAGTCTCTGCAAATAGTCAATGTGGGGTTAAAAGAACCTGCTTTCTACCCAATTACTCACAGGTTATAGAAAAAGACATTTTCACTTTAAAGCAACTAGAATAATCTGTGTGAAATTATATTTCCTAATTTCACTTACACAAAACAATGTTAATAAAAATATCCAAACTGCTTTCTTAAAAACTCAAAAAAATTTTCATTTTTGCATTAAATTAAGTTTTAAAACGTATACTGCCTACCCCTAACTATTTTATAAAATAGCATGACTTAGTGATTAGACTTTGTTTAGGCAGATTCTTCCTCTAGATTTCTTTTAGATTTTTTCCCCTTTTTTCTGCTCAACATATATGCTCATTGCCTAAAATTATATATCTACATATAATGCAAATACACAAACATATATACAAAAAATGAAATCAGTCATAATCCTCTCCTCAAATCCCTTTTTATGCATTTTTCTATCCAGTTAAAATGATACTGTATACACAATTCTGTGTCCTGATGCCTTGAGGTTCTTGTACACTAAGAGTTGACTAACTCAAAAACTATTTATACTACATTAAATTAAGTGTGAAAGTTATGATACAAATAATGTGTAACAAAGTACAGAGAATGAAGAAATCACCAGGATAGCTTTTCAAAAGAGATGTGACTTTGACCCAAAGGACAAAAGAAGGACATTTGGGGAAAGAAAAAACTTAGGCAACAAAGTAGTTCTTTGACGAAGAGTAGAGTAGCCATCTAGGTAAAGCAAGAGATTTATACTAATGAGAAGATGCCCGTGAGAAGGAATGTTGGAGACATGGTTTGGATTGCTCTAGGAGATGAGACAAGGCATACTGATGAGCAGCCAGGTGTAGATGTAGCAGCAATTTCACTTAAGGAATAGGAAGAGATGAACTTGGAAAAGATTCTGTTTGATCCTCGTATAACACTGTCAAATTGTAGTTTTAATTATATATAAAATCATATATAAGTGTGTGTGTGCATGATTTTGCCATGTTTCAAAGCACAACCCTTTTCTTTCTAAAGAAATTACACATTGGAACTTATTTTAGAAAAGATTAGCAAAATTGGACTAAGTCTCTTTTCAAGTAACTGCACTGAGTTGGTCTATTATTTTTACAAATGTAACTTTTTACTACCAAAAAGCATCCTGGAAGCCTGTAATTAGTAATTACAAGTAATGCAATGACTTTTAAAAACATCATGCAAAAACAAGAAGAGTATATGTAGAGTTCTTTTTTTGTACCATAATTTAACTTTAGGGAAGAGATTTTTTAATAATAAATATTTAATATATTTTTGAAATTTCATCCAAAAGAGTTTGTTTTCTGACTGTAATTTAGCAAAAAGTAAGTTAAATGGGTGCTGGAAAAGATTAAATTTATTCTTGTTTTGAATTTACACTACAAACCCTCAACTCCATATTTTTAAAAAATTAAACCGAAATCTTATTTCAGCAATAAAAAGAACAAGAATAGAAGGGATGGGAGAAGGTGCTGCTTTCTAGAGTTTTGATGTGTGTTTGTTTTTTAATTTTCAGTATTTATCTATAATGCAAGACTCACTTATCTCAAAAGTAACTATTTATTTAAAAAAATTCTTATTAAAGAATAAAACCTATATTTAAATTACTCATATAATGTAATTAGACTTTTTCAAGTATTTGTAAATTGTCTCATGAAGAATTTCCTATATTCTTATTCCACTTAGCGTTAACTAAAGTCTTTCAGTTTTAGACAATATTATTCTACAAATTGTACACATTGGGATAAATTTCGGGGAGGTGGCAAGTAAGCAAAAGCACTTTACAAACTATCACTCATTCTTTTTATCCAATTTGTGTGTGCAATATATTATGAATACCACAACTGAATGACTTTTCGCTTGTTATCCAGATGCTTATGTTTCAGTTAAGATATGTGATTCATAAGACTAGTAGCAGCTGAAATTACAGCACTCCTGGAAAAAAAAAAAAATCCCTTTGGTTATCTCACTGGCCACCGGCCCTCTTTGTTTTACTCATAATGATAATTCTGCATTATATTTAGAGTCAAGTAAATGGAACAAGATAGTTAAATAAGGGGTATGTATTTTAAATAGGTGACCAGATACTAACTTTCTTCATTCATTAATTTTAACAGCAAAACATAACTTAACTATGGCCTAAGAGTTTTGACTTAGAGGGGCCTCAAAGGATATTGTCCTCATTTCATATGTCACTGCTTCCAATATGAGGAAGCACAGACCTCCTTTAAAACACAAAGCATATTCATCATGTTACTTAGTGTAGTTAGAAAAAAAAGGCTATAAACAATTAAGAAATGATTTGGAGTGATTTAACAAATAATTTTATGAAAAAACACTATTTTTCATAAATAATGCCAAGGCATTGCTTGTGTCTCAATTTAATTTTCACAACAAACTTAACTCTCCTGACTTCTGGAGTTAACTCTCCAGATTCTCTGGCCAGGGCTATTATAAATAAGTATGTGCTATTTTACTAATATATTTAAAATCCCAGGGTAATCTGTTAAATTCTCTACCTCTTTTTCACTGCCTCTGCCCAAAAGTTAGTGTGCTATAAGATAATAAATGTCTTATAGAGCAATATTTAAAGTATTTTAAAATGCCACTACTGGATGCTTTTTTACCTCATACTATGTGTTTATCTTAAATAAATTTTAATTTTTAATTTTCCTTTTAATAGCATTACTGAGATATAATTGGCATACAATAAACTGAACATGTTTAAATGTGTAATTTGACAAGTTTTGACATATGTACATATCTGTGAAACCATCACAATGATAATGAACATATCCTTTACCCCCAAAAGTTTCCTCATCTCCTTTGTAATTCCTCTCTCCTATCCTTTCCTGCCTTATCCCCAACCACATCTCCAGGCAACCATTTATCTTCTGTCATTATAGATCAGTTTGCATTTTCTAAAATTTAATATAAATGAAATTATACAGTATGTGCTCTTTTTTGTCTGGCTTCCTTCACTTAATATAATTATTTTCAGATTCTTTTATTGTGTAGTATGTTCCAAAATCTGTTCCTTTTTATTATTGAGTAGCATTACATTGTGTGTATGAACAGCACAGGTGAACTTTTCATTTGTTTCCAGATGCTTATGATATGTGTGTGTGTGTGTGTGTGTGTGTGTGTGTGTGTGTACACACACATGTATATATATAACACAGTTTCTTTATCCATTTAATTCTTGATGGACATTTAAGTTATTTTCAGTATTTAGCCATTATAAATAAAGTTGTTACAATCATGCACAAGTCTTTGTATAGAATGTGTTTTCACTTCCCTTGGTTAAATACCTAGGAGTAGAATGGATGGATCATATGGTGTGTATATGTTTAACTGAAAAAAGTTTTCCATATTAGTTGTACCATTTTACTTTTTCCACCAGCAGTGATAATTCTAACCAACATTTGGTATGGTTAGTCTTTTTAACTGTATCTATTCTAATAGGTATAGATAGTATCTCATGGTAGTTTTAATTTTGCATTTCCCAAATAACTAATGATACTGAGCATCTTTTTGTGTTCTTATGCAACAACTGTTTAATCTCCTTTGGTGAAGTATCTTTTCATATCTGATTTTTTTAGTTAAGTTTTTTCACAATTACTATTGAGTTTTGAGAGTTCATTATACTTCTCTGGGTACAAGTCTTTTATAAAATTTGCAAATATTTTAACCTAGCATGTGTCTTGTCATGGCATTCCATTAACAATGTCTTTTCAAGAGAGGATGTTTTTAAATTTTGATGAAATCTAACTTATTAATTGGTACATTTATAGCTCATGTTTTTAATGTTTTATCTAAGAAGTGTTTGCATAACTCAGGATCACAAAAGTTTCCATCTGTGTTTTCGTCTAGAATTGTTATAGTTTTAGGTTTCATGTTTACTTTTTTTTTACCTAGTTTCATAAATTTTTGCATATGGTTCAAACTCCACTTTTTTGCACATGACAATATAGTTGTTCCAGCACCATTTGCTGAAAGCATTATTCTTTCTCCACCAAATTGCTTTGTAGAAAATTAGTTAATATACATTTGGGTCTACTTCTGAACTACTCTGTTCCATTGATCTATTGATGCCTTTCTTGATGTCAACTCCAAACAGTCTTCATTATTGTAGCTTTATAAGTCTGGATATCAAGTATGCTAGTTCTCCAACTTTGTTCTTTATCGTATGCATTTTTAATATAATTATCATCATGGAATATAACCTCTACTCTTGAGAATACATGTATGCCAGGTCCATTCCTATCTACATTCGTGGAAAATGGTCAACTCTCCCACTGACATGCAAACAGCAAACAACTACAACAAGGGAGCACACAATAAAGGGGCATACTTAGAGCACTCAGCTCAGGTGACCAGAAAGACTGTGCCACTGAGTTCCACAGGACACCTACTACATGAAGCCATTCTACTAAGACTGGGAAGCCTAGCAACTCTATCTAATACATAGTAACACACGGAGACAGCCAAAATGGGGAGACAAAGAAATATGTCCCAAATGAAAGAACAAAACACAGCTCCAGAAAAAGAACTAAACAAAATGGAGACAAGTAATCTACCAGATGCAGAGTTCAAAATACTGAGTATGAGGATGCTCAATGACCTTAAGGGAAGAGTAGATGAATTCGGTGAAAACTTTAACAGAGATAGAAAACATAAAAGTGGAAATAGAAAACATAAAAAAGAACCAGTCAGAAATGATGACTAAAATAACTGAAATGAAGAATATGTTAGAGAGAATCGACACTAAATTAGATGATGAAGAGGATTGAATCCGTGATTTAGACAATAAGATAGCAAAAACATCCAATTAGAACAGCAAAAAGAAAAAAAAAATTTTAATGAGGATAAGGGGCCTCTGGAACAATATCAAGCATACCAACATATGCACCATAGGATTACCATAAGAAGAGAAAGAGCAAGGAATTGAAAACCTATTTCAAGAAAAAATGATGGAAAACTTCCATAACTTGGTGAACGAAGCCACAGGAAGCCACAGTCTCAAACAAGATCAACCCAAACAGACCTACGCAAAAACACACCATCGTTAAAACGTCAAAGGTTAAAGACAAAGAAAGAATCTTAAAAGCAGCAAGAGAAAAACGGTTAAGGGAACTCCCACAAAACTATCAGCTGATTTCTCAACAGAAACTAGGAACTCCCACAAAACTATCAGCTGATTTCTCAACAGAAACTATACAGGCCAGAAGGAATTGGCAGGAAATATTCAAAGTGATAAAAAGCAAGGACCTATAACCAAGATTATTCTACCCAGCAAAGCTATCATTTAGAATCAAAGGACAGATAAGAGCTTCCCAGACAAGAAAAAGCTGAAGGAGTTCAACACCAAACCAGTACTAGAGGAAATGTTGGAGAAACTTCTTAAATAAGAAGAGGAAAAAAGAAAAAAAGATTAAAATAAATATAAATAATAAGATGGCAATAACTATATATCTATCGACAATTACTTTGAATATAAATGGATTATATGCTCGATAGGGTGGCTGAACAGATAAAAAAGCAAGATTTACATATACTGCCTATAAGAGACTCTTTTCAGATCAAAAGACACAAAGACTGAAAATAAAGAGATGAAAAAAATATGTTTTGTGAAAATAGAAACAAAAATCTGGGGTAGCAATACTTATCCCAGACAAAATAGACTTTAAAACAAAGGCTATAACATGAGACAAAGAAGGACCCAGTAATCCCACTTCTGAGTAGTTATCCAAAGAAACCCAAAATACTATTTCAAAGGGACATGTGAATCCATATGTTCATTGTAGTATTATTTACAATAGTCAAGGTATGGAGACAACTTGGGTGCCCATCAACAGATGAATGGATAAAGAAGAGGTGGCATATATATATAATGGGATATTATTCAGCCATAAAAAAGAATAAAATCTTGCCATCTGCAACAACATGGATGGATCTAGAAGGTATTGTGCTGAGTGGAGTAAGTCAGACAGAGAAAGACAAATACCATATGATTTCACTTACACGTGGAATCTAAAGAACAAAATAAATGAATATACAAACCAGAAACAAATTCATAGATAGAGAGAACATTTTGAGGGTTGCCAGATGGGAGTGCGGTTGTGGGTGAAAAAGGGGAAGGAGTTAAGCAGTACAGATTGGTATACAGAAAACAGTTATGGAGATGTAAAGTATAGCATAAGGAATATAGTCAATAACATTGTAAACTCTGTATGGTGTCAGATGGGCACTAGATTAATTAGTCACTTTGTAAGTTATGTAAATGTCTAATCACTACGTTGTAACTTGAAATTAATACCGTATGAGAATTATAATTGAAAAATTCAAATATATATATTATAAAATTGTGTCATAGTTTTTTGTATTGGGCTACTGTATAGTCATTAAATAACCATAATGTAATCAAATGATATCATTAAGAGAGTAAAAATGGGAGTCACAGACTGGGAGATATTTATAATATATACATTTGCAAAAGTGATATCCAAAATATAGAAAGGACTGCTACAAAGAAATAAGAAGAAGACGATTCAATTTCAAAATGAGCAAAAGGTCAAACTGTAATTTCAAAAAAGTATATCCAGATGGTGAATAAATTGATTTAAAAATGCTCGACATCATTATTTATCAGCAAAAGAAAATTGAGACCAAAGCCCTCATCACAATGACTGAAATTGAAGAGACAGAAAATTCTAAAATTTCAGGAAGATAAAGAACTGGAACTTTCATATACTGCTAATGGAAGTGTAAATTTGTACAGCCACTTTGGAAAACTGGCAGTATTTGCTAAAGCTAAACAAAGACCTACTCTACCACCCAACATTTCTACTTTTGGTGTATACTCTGGAGTAATAAATTGATATATCTACCTAAAGACAAATATAAGAATTTTCATAGCAGCTCTATTCTTAATAACCATAAACTAGAAACAATCCAAATGTCCATCAACAGAATGATTAAAATTAAAATTATGTGATATATTCATACTATAGTATATAACACGGCAATAAAGAACTGCTGACTCACTGTAGTAAAAGTGCATGACATTAAGCTTTTGATTGACGAGGCACCCATTTCAAAAGACAGCCATCTTGAGTAAACATGTTGTCAGCCTTATGACACAGCTACTAGCAAAACAACCTGAAGGAGATTGCCCTCACCCATGAAGATTTCTCTTTCAGAAAGACCTACGTAACCTGGATAACGGACCACTTGAGCAACCTTGTTTCTCTGTTCTCACACCATAATTCTTGTTCTTAGGTTTTATATCAGCCAATAAAGGGTGAACCTATAAAATCCTAGACACCCGATGTTCAGACACTAATAAAGGCAAAGCCCCAGGTTTGTTCACTCTTTTTCTCTCTTTCATTGGAGCCTTGCTCTGTGGCCCTCAGCCATGTCATGTACCCCAGAACCCATGAGTAATAAATCTTGTTCCTCAAAGTTCCCTGGTGGTTACATGGGTTAAAGACTTAAATCTAAAACCTGAAACTGTAAAAGTACTAGAAAAAAACGTAGGGGAAAATCTCCTTGATATTGGTCTTAGTGATAGTTTTTTGGATTTGACACCAAAAACGAAGGCAATGAAAATACAAACAGACAATTAGGACTGTTTGATACAGCAAAAAGCTCTGCACGGCAAAGGAAACAAAAGAATGAAGATGCAACCTATGCAATGGGAGAAAATATTTGCAAACCATGTATCTGAAACAGAATTAGTTTCCAAAATACATTAGACAGTCATCTAACTCAATAGCAAAAAAAAAAAAAAAAAAAATCCAATTAAATAATGAACAAAGTACCTGGAAAGAGATTTTTCCGGAGAAGACATACAAATGGCCAACCAAGTACATGAAAAGGTGCTCAACATCACTAGTCATCAGGAAAATGCAAATCAAGACTACAGTTATATATCATCTCACATCTGTTGGAATGGGTGAGTGCACAGAGAAAAGGGGACCCTTGTACACAGTTCATGGGAATGTGAATTGGTACAGTCACATGGAAAACATGAAGGTTCCTCAAAAACTAAAAATAGATACAATATGATTATAATCGATACCATGTGATCCAATAATTCCACATCTGGGAATTTAACCAAAGGAAACAAAATTAGTATCTTAAAGAGATATCTGCAACCCCATGTTCATTGCAGAATTATTTACAATAGCCAAAATATGGGAATGACCAAAGCATTCAGTCATCAAAAGATGAATGGATAAAATGTGGTATATAGATACAATGTGATATTATTCAGCCATTAAAAAATAAGGAAATCCTGCCATTTACAATACCATGGATGAAATTGATGGCATTATGCTAAGTGAAATAAGTCATACAGAGAAAGGCAAATACTGCATGATCTCACTTACGTGTAGAATCTTTTAAAATGTCAAACTCACAGAAACAAAGAGTAGAGGATGTTGCCAGGGACTTGGTGGGATGGGGAATGGACAGATATTGGTCAAAGGGTACAAACTTCAATTTATAAGATGAATAAGTTCTTGGCTTCTAATATACAGCTGGGTGACTTTGGTTAATAATACTGTACTATATACTAGAAATTTACTAAGAGAGTAGATCTTGTGTTTTCACCATATACACAAAAAAATGGTAACTATATGAGGATATGGATGTGTTAATCAACTTGATTGTGGTCACTGTTTCACAATGCATACATATAGCAAATCATCACATTGTACACTTTAAATTATACAATTTTACTTGTCAACTATACCTCATAAAGCTGGAGAAAATAAACATTAAAAATTTTAAATTTAAAAAATATAAAAAGATTATTTAAAAATCACAATAATAACAAAGCTTACTTCTGAGTAGTAGGATTATTGGTGATTTTTATTTTCATTAGGGTTTCCGTATTTTTTAAAAATTTCTTCGATGAACATACATCATTGTTATAAAATACATTTTACTGTCAATGCATGCTATTACTATATATACTGTTTATGTGCTATTTCTGTTCTTTGTTTTCTAACTATACAAAAATTATGACTCTTTCATAAGAATTATATGTGAGGCCTTTCATCATATGTAGATAGATTATTTCTCAGGCAAATTATTGTTTAAATATCAGCTATTTCATCAAAATCTTACTCTGGCAGATAATAAGCATGCCATCTGAGAAAAGTCTATAAATACTTCTATGCCACTTTAGTTGTTACCCTAATTGATTACCAGTGAAACTAGATTGCAAAGCTAATACTTTCTTAAAGTAATTCAATGTCAAGGAAAAAACCATTACTATTTATATTACTATATGAACATTAATAATCTATTTCTTTGCAAAAATTTTGAAGTGTTATAAATTGGTGAATTCATTATAAACTCATTAACTATCCCGGATTTCCATGTACCAGTAAAATTAGTATTCCATTTTTGTACAATTTGCAGGCATATCTTCCCATAAAAAGACCAATGCAGAAAAGCATTACAAGAAGCAGCAAGGCAATATTACAACCAAAAGAGTTAATCTTATCAGTAAAGTTTAATCTCTAAGTTTTTACTTATAAGGGTTGATGATAATGTTATCTTTGTTACAGTGTCCCTTCAATGAATATAGTACAGAGAAGAGATAGGGCTTTTTTTGGTTTGATGTTTGTTTGCTTGCTTGCTCTTTGCTGTTTTGTCTGGTTATATTGGTTTTCAGTCTATATCACATGGAATAAAGTTGAAGCCAGTCTGTAGTCCTACTCCTGTCACCTGAAGACAGGTGCTATGTGATGTTCATTAAGCAGTGAAATTGGTTCAGGGGAAAAGGTCACCTTTCCCTTAACTATTGCTTTTTGAACTTATTGCAGCTGGTACCAGGCAACAGAATATATGCCCAAATAGACTTTCCAATCCTAAGGGGCTGTTTTTCAAAGCACCCTAATGATAGGCTGTCCATGGGCAATATCATTGACTGGCCCACTGCACTGACTCAAATGTTCACCATGCTTTCTCAGACTTGGCAGGGCAGGAAGGGAAGACAAGGAAATCAGCACAGACATTTTTAAAAATCTCAAGAAATGTCAAAAACAAAAGAAATGAATTACGTCTTAGAGAGGATTAATCCACAAATGGAAAAGCTTTGAGAGTTATGCACAAAAATGCAGCACATCTGTGATCTGGGTGTCTTGTGCTCTCTCCCATTTGAACTACTACATAAACACAGACACAGCAAATAGATTATAGTTGGCAAAAAATCCCAAAAGGCCGCTAGGTACCTTATGTTGAAAACTACAATATAGGAATATTGTATATTCCTATATTCCAATATAACTACAATCTAGGAATAAGGACTAGGGCCAAACCCAAAACTGGTCAAAGACTGACCTTCAGTCGACCTCAGCAATCTCTCAAACCTTGTCTTCTCTCCTCTCTGACTGTAGTACCACATTCACAAGGTTCAAACTAAAACATGGTAAAAATGTCATATACAAATGAATTGTGTGCAGAAATGTAACTTTCTTTTATATTTTAGCTAAAATTCACTTAAAGTAGTCTTTTCAGGTACATATTTAATCAATAAAAGTTCAAATCTTTCGAATTTGTTTCTCTCCAGTTATAATTTGGCAACCATTTCTATATATCAGAGGTAAAGCAGTTCTCTTATTCTTTGTGGGTTCTTCAGATATAATTTTTCAAATCTTACCCATCTTCTACAGACTATCCTAAGTGGAACTTTCTTCATAAATCTTCTCAGCCTACAACAGTCAATTTTGCCCCTTCACTTTCCTCAACTTCTATAGGACCTATACAGTCTATCGCTTGATTCTACTATCTTAGATTGTTGCATAGTTTTAAATTTAAAACATTTAAATTTTAATACAAAAATTAAAATTAAACGACTTTAGAATTATATCTTTCCTTATGTTAATTTAAAAATAGAGAAAGCACTCAGAAATATTTTCTGATTTCTTCAAATCTCATAGGTATAAAATGTTGTAAAACTAGCTGTTACTTAACTAAATGCATTCTATGTGTCATACTATAGACTGAGTGCTTTTCATAGCTTATCTAATTTAAACCCCATGGGATTTTTTTTGGGGGGTAGATTAATAAAGATAGGAAAGAGGATCATTTGTAGAGCCAGATATTATGAACTTTGTTATACATTGAATTCTCTTAACAATCTTTGATGGAGATACTAAATTCTCTACTTTACAGATGAGAGAACTACAGTAAGTGGGTTTAAGGAACTGATCCAACGTCATGTAATTAGCAAATGGCAAGCCCAAAGCTAGAATCCAATGATTTCTGACCTTAGCATCTGAGGCCTAAGCCTGATTCATTCTCTGACTGGTATGTGACCTTGAAAAAGTAAGTTATACCTCCCAGACCTCAACACCCTCACTGGAAAGGAATTACTAAAACCAAAGCTAACATTTATTGAAGACATATCTGTTTGTGAGCTATGCCAAGTGGTTTATGGAAATTATTTCACTTTCTCTTCAAAACGAATCCATAAGGTCCTTATTACCATCCCTGTCTTACAGATGAGGAAAAAGAAGCAAAGAGAGCGATGAAACTTGCCAAAATCACACAGCTAGTGTGGTTGAACTGGAACTCACACTCCACTTTCCTCTCTATCATATGCTACGCTGCCTCCAGGGATTGGAAAGATCTGTCGTAAATACTGCAACTGGCGTTGTAGGCAATAGGTAAAAGAATATATATGAAGAAAATGCTGTGAACAAAAATGTCAGCTTTGCTGTAAAAATTTCAGGTAATACCAACTAACGTACTAAAGGACATAACGAGGCTCTAAAAATTCTTGACAAGCTGAAAGGGTTGGCAGCCAAATTAACAGGATGAAATTTCACAGAATAACAGCAAGGCCCTACAAGGAAATTCTAAAAAATCAAAGGTATAGTTCTGAAGGGAAAGCCAGGGTTAGCAGCTGGTAGATTAAAGGACTTTAATAGATTTCAAGCTCCAGTATAAGATAATATTATAATGAAGCTAACCTCAAAAAAAAAAAAAAAAAAGTTGAAGCAATTCTGGGCTATATTAATAGAAATTTAGTGTCCAAACAAATGGACCATAATGGAAACAAATTTGCACTCATCAGATCACATCCAGACTTCTGGGATTCACCAAGAGAGTCAATTTTAGAGAAATGATAACAGGAGTAGACTACTGGACATAACTCAGAAATCTACCACAATGGACATGTAGGTTATGATGGTATATCCGAAAACTCACACTAATGGTCATTAAATATTTGAAAGATTTATATTCCAAATGGGCCCTTAAAGCAAAATAAGATCATGGTTAGAAGACAGAGGTAAGATTGTTTCAGTTCAGTATAAGGAAAACTTTAAGAAACAACTAAAAGATATATAAATTGTATGAATTTTCTTATGAATGTGAATGTTCCTTGTCACTGAACACGTTCAAGCAAAAGGTCAACCACCACTTGTCAGAAATATTACACAAGAGATTCAGGCAATAGACAAGGGCTCTGACTATAGAGACTTGAGGTCTCTTCTGGCTTTGTAATTCTATGTGTGAAGAAGAGGAGGGAGAGTATTTTAAACCTGACAAAAGTGTACCTTTTTAAATTAATTTGCACAGCACATTAGTAGCACAGTGTCATACTCACAAGTAGCTTAAAAAAAAAGCCTCTAAATAAAGAAAAATGTTTCCTACATGTCAAAATAATCTGTGTTGCCTAATAAATTCAGATATGTTTAAAATGCAGTTTAAATCCATTCTATAAGATTTAACACTTTCACAGGTTTCACAGCTCACTAATTTACCATTATGTGTGAAAAACCATATATAGGTTTCTTTTTCCTCTTACTCTAATTTTCTTTCCCTGATTGAGCTGACAAACTCCTCTTCCCACAAGATTTGAAAGAACATCTATTACCAATACAGACCAATTTTTTGAGTTCCATATTTATATTTCCATTTAGATGCCCAATGGATATCTTAAAAATTTGTTTTTACAACTGAGCCCTTAATAGCCAGATCCCACCCACAGTCAATCTATTCTTCCTCCAATTTTTCTAGACTTGGTAAATCCCAGTGTCATCTCCAAATCTGTTTATGCCAGAAACCTTGGAGCCATCCGTGAAAGTTCCTTTCTTCATGTTCCATATCTTGCCTGTAACCAAGGACTGACTATTCTCAAAAACGTTCCTCCAACTACTTCTCTCCATGGCTCTGCCCACATCCCAGTCTATTCCAGCCTTATCTCATACCTTGTACTATTGCAAACTCTCAGAATTAGTCTGCTCTGCCTTAACTATTGTATCCTAATTGTATTGTCTCTGTTCTGGTTGCTTTTCTTTTGATTATCTTGTATTTGTATATAGGCAATCAAACTGTTTTCAAACAATATGATTTGCTTTTTTACTTTTCAATGTTTAAACATTTTTCTATCTTCATTATTGTAATACAGTATTATATACCATCTATGATAGATATTGTCAGTGGTCTTTTAACATCTATCAGGAGGGGGCCCAGGCTCTTTCATGCATGGAAAGAAATCTTCCCTGCTATTTTCTATATTTTGATTAATATTAAATATATTAAATGTACACATTTTAAAATGCAGCTTTTCTTAATACCATAAGATAAATTGAAAAGTCTTATTTAATTTCTGAAATTTTGGCTAAAAATAGAAACCTCAAATTCACTTCTTCTTTAAATAATGTATAATAACTCATAATTTTAACAGATTAAATTCTTTTAAAACACTTAATACAACTTACATACATAATTAATCAAATCCCAGTAGACGATTCAAATCACAATTATCCACTCAATATACCTGATTCTCTCAAATATGTTAAACACAAAAAGGCAGACTTACAAGTTGAACAAATAAATTTTCCCTAGAACTTCATTCTTGTAAGTCTAAGTCAGACATCATTTTATTTATTTTAATTGTTTTTATTTTTCAATTACAGTTGACATTCAATATTATTTTATATTAGTTTCAGGAGTACAACACAGTGATTAGACATTTATATAACAAACAAAGTTATCCCCCTGATTAGTCTAGTACCCGCTTAGTTAGTTATTTTACTATTGTTGACTATATTCACTGTGCTGTACTTCACATCCTGTGACTATTTGTAACTACCAATTTGTAATTCTTCATCCCTTCACCTTTTCATTCAGCCCCCAACCCATCTGGCAACCATTAGTTTGTTCTCTGTATCTATAAGTCTGTTTCTATTTTGTTTGTTCATTTATTTTGTTCTTTACAGTCCACATATAAGTGAGATCATATGGTATTTGTCTTTCTCTGACATTTCACTTAGCATAATACCCTTTAAGTCCATCCATGTTGTCACAGATGGTAAGATTTCATTCTTTTTATGGCCATGTAATAGTCCACTGTATATATGTACCACTTCTTTCTCTTTTTTTTCTTTTTTTTTTTCTTGATATTAAGCATAAGTTATTTGGTCCATCCTCTGTAAATCAAATCAAGAACATATGCTATTAATGAGAGGGGAAATACTGTTTTCAATTTTTAGAAGAAAGGCGTTTAGAACTGAATGACAATATTGTGCTAATATTATATTTTGCCATAAATAATACCAAATATAAGAAAATGCCTGCATATGATAGCCCTAATAAATTAAAAATGTTTTTTGAGTATTGGCCAAATATGCTTTTATTTTTCTTTCGCAACCCTTGGCAAACGAGATCAGACAACATTCTGATAACAGGTGAATGGATATCCATATGTCTAATCACAATGTAATAATACATTGCAACGAAATAGGTGTTCCTATATAGACAATAACATGGCCACAATGACATGGAGCCTGTATTGTGTCCATCACTAAAAGCCATTTAGTAAGCTTCTACTTAGCAGCTGCTTCCCTATACCCCCAAATGTACTCCTTTGTCTTTTGATAATTAATAATTCAGCACTAATAACTGTTAAACATACAACAAATACAGACAACTCATCTAGATAAAATCATGTGTGCACAAAGGAAAGGAAACTAACATTTATTGAGAGTGCATTTAGGTATATAATTTTACTTAATCTTCATTATCTTCTTTTGAGTTTGCAATAACTCTTTCCTTTTTGATAGAATGGAGACAAAGTTTTACAATTTAGTCAATGGAATAAATGGAGAAGCTAGGACTCAATCAGCTTCTCTTTAGCCCAAAACTGTAGGTTTTTTCTCTCAATATAAGAATATGTTACTAAGACACGCTTGATAATATTTATTCCTGTTAGTTCTTTAATCATTGGAAATTAATCATTCAAACACTATCTTTTACTCCAGTACTTAAATTCTCAGATCCATCCTTTCCCCTCAACCAACTCATTTTTCATTTGATAGGTAAGATTTTTATTTTTACTGTGTACATTTAATAAAATGCAGATTCTTGTGTAAAATCTCAGAAACTTTGAATCAGCAAATCTAGAAAGGAGTTAAGGATTCTGTTTCAATGTCAGCAACATTTCTGAATCACACTTTGACAAATGCTGCGTTAGGATTAGCTCAAGTGTTGCCTGTACAGATTTCCCAACACCTTTTATTGAATAGATTCTCTTTACCCAATTGTGTATTCTTATCTGCTTTGTAATCAATTAATTGATCATAGAGGTTTAGGTTTATTTCTGGGCTCTCTATTCTGTTCCATTGATCTATGTGTCTGTTTTTATACCAGCACAATGCAGTTTTAATTACTATAGCTTTGTAGTAGTGTTTGATATAAGGTAGCATGATACCTCCAACTTTGTTCTCTCTCAAGATTGCACCAGACATTGTTTTATTAAATCAAATTTCATTACAAATTTCAAAATTTTAAAAAATAAAAATTGAATATTTGGGCTTAAATGTGAAAACATACAACTAAATTTCTCCCTCCTGAAATGCTATTAAAACCCAGAATTAAAGGAATTGTTTTTTAACAAAAAATAAATAAATAAATACACCTGATCAGACTTCTAGACTCCAAAAATGTGAGAAATAAGTTTCTGTTGTTTATAAGCCTCCTAGTCTATGGTATTTTGTTATAGTAGCCTAAACAAAAAAAAAACACTCACATATATGCTAAAGATCACAGCAACGTAATTTCGAAAGTTAAAAAGCCATAGAATCAACCTAATTTACAGCACAGATTGTCCAAAAAGTTCAGGAAGAGGCAGCACCAGGTACTTCTGGTAGAGCGGCTTAATAGTGGAGGTAGAAGTGGAGGGAAATTCAGTTTTAAAAGGGCATTTAAATTCCTAAATCTCCTATCCCCTACTCTAATTCTGACAGAAAGTTTATTTTCAAAGAGAGAAAACAGAAGGTCTCCAGACTGGGGGTAGTAGAAACAGCTGAAAGCTTAGTTATCATATCTACACAAGTGAAAGTAATGGACCAGGCATAACAATATGAATGCAGCAATTCTCAGTAGCCTTCCTCCACTGAGCTCTTAGAAGTCTGACAGCCACACCTTTCCCCTCTAGACAAGTGAATAGAAGGCTCTTCTCTGATAATCTAACTTGCCCAAGAAGAAGGGGCGGGGCGGTGGTTAATAGGGAGTCAGGGAGTCTCCTAGAAAACAGCCTACCCTAAAGCAGTAATGGTCAACTAGGGACAATTCTTACACCCTCAAGAAAAATTTGACAATATCTGGAGACATTTTGGGTCCCAACTAGAGGGAATACTACTAGCATCTAATAGGCTAAGGCCAGGGATGCTCCTATATGTCCTACAAGCATGGATAGTCCCCATAACAAAAAATTATTCACCCCAAAGTATCAGTGCTGAGACTGAGAAATCCTACCCTAGAGAAAAGTTCAAAATTGACAAGTCCTGATAATGAATTCAAAGTTTCCAGTAAGCTTTTTGTTTGCCATTCTTAACCATGAGCAGGAATTATCAGAGCTCTCATGAAGAATTCTAAGCTGGAAGATAAGAAAACAGCATCAAACCAAAAGAAAGAGAGATCATAGAGGGAAAATAAAACTTCAAAAATATATTACTCACCTTGAAGAAATGAGAGAAGATATTGATTCTATAAAAATATAGAGAATACTATAAAACAGTTCTTGGAAATTTAATTGATGATAGCAGAAAGGAAAATAATATCAATAAAGGATTGAAAGATAAAATTGCACAAATCTCTCAGAAAGACAACAAAAAAATAAAGAAATGAAAAACCAAGGAGAAAAGAGAAGAGGATTAGTTCATGAAGTATAGTATGTAAATAATATACATTCAAAAGAGAGGTAAGAGAAAATGGAAAGAAATCATCTAAGAAATATTACAAGTAAGTTTAACAGAACAAAAGAACATGAGTTCCAGATTGGGCATTCCAAATGCCCAGCTTACTGGTTTTAAACAGCAACTCTGGAAGCCAGAAATTAGCGAAATGATACCTTCAAATTATGAAAGAATATTAACTTCTATGCCCAAACTATAAGCTAATTTTAATGATATTTTTTAAGATATTTCAGACATAAAATGCATTTTAAAGTGTATGTTCAAACAGATATGTAGACCAATGAAATAGAACAGAAAGGCCAGAAATAAAACCTCACATATACAGTCAAGTGATTTTTAACAAGGATGCCAAAATCATTCAATGGAGAAAGGACAGTTTTTTCAATGAATGGCATTGGAGAAACTGTACCTCCACATGCAAAAAAGAAAAGAAAAGAAAGAAAAAAGAAAAGGAAAAGAAATTGGACCCTTTCTTGCCTTACAAAATATATAAAAACTAACTCGAAATGGATCAAAGATCTAAACATAAGACCTAAAACTGTAAAACTCTAAGAAACATAGGAAAAAGCTTTATAGCATTGGATTTGACAATGATTTCTTGACTATGACACCAAAAGTACAGGAAACAAAAGTAAAAATAAACTGGACTGCATAAAACTTAAAATTTCTGTGGTTCAAAGGACACAACAGAGTGAAAGGCAACCTAAAAAAAGGAGAAAATGCTTAGAAATTATAAGTCTGGTAAATGGTTAATACCTAGAATATATAAAGAACTGCTACAAGTCAACAACAGCAAAAGAAATAAGCCTATTTTAAAAAATAGGTAAAGAACATAAATAGACAGATCTCTAAAGATAGACAAATAGCCAACAAGCATATGAAAAGATGCTAAAAATCACTGTTGAGGAAATCCAAGTAAAAACCACGAGATACCACCTCACATCTATTAGAATGGCTATAACAGCAACAGAGTCAAAGGAAAATAGCAAGTGTTAGCAAGGACATGGAGAAATTGGAACCCTTGTGCACTCTTGGTAGTAATGTAAATGGTATACCTGCTATGGAAAACATTACGGCAGTTCCCCCCAAAAATTTAAAATTTAGAATTATCATATGATTTAGCAATTCCACTTCTGGGCATATATCCAAAACAATGGAAAGCAGAGTCTTGAAGATGTATTTGTATACTCATGGTCACAGTAGCATCATTTACATTAAAATATGTAAGCAACCCAAAAATCCATCAATGGATAAATGGATAAACAAAATGTGGTATATACATACAATGGAATGTTATTAGCCTTCATAAGGAAGGAAATTCAGGCACATGCTACAACCTGAATGAATCTTGAGATCATTATGCTAAGTGAAGTAAGCCAATAATGAAGACACAAATATAGTATGATTCCACTTATATGAGTTACCTGGAGTAGTTAAATTTATAGGGACAAAAAGTAGAAGGGTGGTTTCCATGGGCTGAGGTGAGGATAAGTGAAGAGTTGTTGTTTAATAGGTATAGGTTTTCAGTTTTGCAAGGTGAAAAAGAGTTCTGGAGATTGATTTTGCAACAATGTGAATGTACTTAACGTCACTGAATTATATATTTTAGAATGGTTATGATGGTAAATTTTATGTCATATTTTATCACAATTAAAATTTTTTAATTCAAAAAATGTACCTGTCATTCAGCATTTCTCATAAGGCTCTTCTTCCCTTCCCTTGGGAATCAGCCCAAGGGCCAAGCAGACTGGGAAGGATGAAGAGGCACTCAATTTGTATCCTGGACCAGAAAGGAAAAAAATACATTGTTAGAACAGCTGTCAAATTTTGAATGAAGTCTATGGATAAGATGCTACTCATGTGTCAGTAGGTCATATTGAAGTTACATATGAAAATATTCTTGTTTTTTTCAAAGTATATACCAAAAATTTGGGATGATAGAGTATCATATCTGCACTTTCTCTCAAATGGTCTAGAAAAAATAATTTTGGTAACATTTGCCTTCTTTGATAAAGTGTCTGTTCATTTTGATTATTTTTTATTGGGATATTTGTTTTCTTATTATGGAGTTTGGAGAGTTCATAATACATTCAGGATACAAGTGTTTATCAGAAAAGTGATTCGCAAATATTTTCCCTCAGTCTGTGATTTGAATTTTCACCTCTTAACAGTGTCTTTGAAGGAGCAAGGATCTTAATTTTGATTTCTTTTATAAATTGTTTTTGGTTCTGTATATAAAAATATTTTGCCTAACCCAAGGCACAAAGATTTTCTCTTATGTTTTCTTCTAGAAGTTTTATAGTTTTAAGTTTTATAAGTGGGTTTTTCACCTGTTTTGAAATTTTATATGAGAGGCATGGATCAAAGTCTTTTTTTGGCACATAGATACACAATAATTCCAATAGCATTTGTTTACAAGACTACTATTTGTCCATTGAATTAGCTTTGAATCTTTGTCAAAAATTGATTGTCTATATATGTGTGGGTCTATTTCTGGACTCTTTATTTCATTCACCTATTTCTTTGTCTTTATATCAACACCTATTGTAGCTTTATAATAAGCCTAGAAACCAGGTAATATAATTCATCCAACTTTGTTCTTCTTTTTGAAAGCTGACTTGGCTATTCTAGATCCCTTTGATTTCCATATGAAATTTAGAATCAGCTTATTAATTTCCACAGAGGGGGAAAAAAAAACTTGCCCAGATTTTACATGGATGATAGTGAATCTAGAGGACAATTAGGGAGACCTGATAGCTTCACAATATTGAATCTTTTGCTCAGTACATCTCTCTACCTAGTTCTTCAGTTTTACTCAATTCTATATTTGCTATATACAAATATTATATAAATTTCTCAGACTTATTCCTAAGTAATTTACACTTTATGTTATTGTAGAGGACATTTTTCATTTCAAGTTCCAATTGTTCATTGTTAGTATTTATAAATATAATTGATTTTTATATGTTGACCATGTATTCTGCAAACTTAACTAAACTCACATGTTAGTCATGGTAACTTTTTTTGTAGCTAACTTAGGATTTTCTACTCAGGTTATCCTATAGTCTATGAATGCAAACAGTTTTACTTCTTCCTTTCAAATCTGTATGACTTCTTTTTTCACTTCCTTAGCTAAAACCTCCAGTACATTGCTGAATGGAAGTGGCGAAAGTGGGTATTCTTGCCTTATTCCTGTTCTTTAGGGAGGAAGTATTCAGTCTGTCACCATTCAGTATGATAATTGCTGTAGGTTTTTCATAAATGCCCTTTATCAGATTACCTTCAACTTCACTGAGACTATTTATTAGGAATGAGTGTCAGATGTTATCAAATGCTATCAAATTATCAAAAAATGTTATATTTTATCAAATATTAGATTTTATCATGTATTGAGATGATTATATGATTTTTCTTTCTTATTTATGTGGGAGATTATATCCATTTACTTTCAATGTTAAACTAATCTTGTATTTTCAGGATGAATCCTGCTTGATCATTATGTTTTATCCTTTTTATGTAATGTTGTATTCTATTTACTAAATAAAATCAAAAATTTTATGTCTATGTCCAAGAGAGATATTGGTCTATGGTTTTCTGTTCTAGTAATGTTTTCATTTAAGTTTGGTATGAGCGTAATGCTGGAAGCATAAAATGATCTGGAATTAGTCTCTCCTTTTCAACTTTCTAGAAGAGCTTTAAAGAATTGGTATTAATTCTTTACGAAATATTTGGTAGAATTCACCAGTGAAGCCATTTTTATGATGGTGTGTGTGTGTGTGTGAAGAGAGAGAGAGAGAGAGAGAGAGAAAGATTTTAACTACAAATTCAATTTCTTTAGTAGATATAGGGGCTTTTAAGATCATCTATATCTTCTGGAGTGAGGTTCGACAGTTTGCACTTTTTCAAGATATTTGTCCATTTCAGTGTTAAGCCATCCATGACTTTATGGGACAAACCTCATTTAATACTGATATACTACTTTTTGAAAACACTACTGGATTTGGTTAGCTAATATTTTATTCAAGATTCTTGCAACAACATCCATAAGTTAATATATTTTTCTTTGTGTTACCCATATCTGGTTTCGTTATCAAGATTATGCTAGCTCCATATAATAAGAGGATAAGTTTTTCCTCTTTATTATTTTCTGGAATAACTTTTAAAAACAGAAAACAATTGTGCCATGAAAATTTGGTGCAAACTCCCTTGTAAAGCCATCTGGGCTAAATTTGAGAGAGAAAGGAATATTTATACTTGAATTAACATTTAAGTAAATGGATGGCAGATGTAGAGCCACGTTTCTCACCGCTGGAATGGGAGGTTACATAAAAGCAATGGAGGAAGGCTAGAATGACCCATATAGTAAAATAAACATCCATGGGTTCATACTGCTATAAACAAATGATTTAATTGATTGATTAATCATTTAATCAATTCATAGCAAAAGTCAAATATCCCATGCAGAAGAGTTCCAAATAATTTATGGAAATGCTTCACCCTCAAGGGGGTGAAGTGTAACTCTCAACTCCTTAAGCATGAGCTATGCATGATGACTTACTTCCAAAGAGTACAGATAGTAAAGGAGGAGGAAAAAAGGCAACTACAGCGTGGGAAAACCTGACAAAATTACTTCATCCAAGTCAACATCAACAGTGAAGTCGTACTGACAGTATGGACCCTTCACGTGATATATGAAAATATACTTGTCGTCTGTGGTCTTCTTCCCAGAAACCCATAACCACAATCTATCTAATCATGAGAAAAATATCAGGCATATCCCTATTGAGAGGCTGAAAAACTGAATGATTTTTAATCTTGAAGCCAAATATCTGGGGGGGAAAGGGGTTACCTTTTCCCTTATGGGTTATATTTTTTGTGTTTAATCATCTTCTACAAAATACCTGACCAGTACTCCTCAAAATTATTAAGGTCATCGAAAATGAGGAAAGTCCGAGAAACCATGACAACTAAGAGGTAGCTAAGGAGATATAATATATCAATATTGGTTTGGTAGTTAGAACAAATATACCATGTCAATATAACATAATGGATATACATGTTCAATATGTTTCCCAATAAGGGAAACTGGGTATGGCATAAATGGGAAGTCTGTACTCTCTTTGTAACTTTTCTGCAGATCTAAAATTATTCTAAAGTAATCTAAAAATTAAAGTTTTTAATAAAAATGAAATTAATAAAAATAAACAGGAAAATGTACCCAGAAGAATGCAATGACTGTTCAGTTGAAAATAGCCAGGCAAAAATAGATAGAGCCATAAGAAGTCACCCCAGTTATTTCTCTTTACTGATAAGACAGTATCAAATGTATTTCTATCTTATGTTTTAAAGCCCTCAGTAGAAAACCCAAAGCTTCCATCAGTTGATCATTAAAATTTCTAAGTGTCTTTACTGTTCTTCCCAAAATTCTTCTTTACAATCTAATTAAATTCATTATACTACAAACTCAGCTCCCCTTCCCCTGATTTTTTTTTAGTGAAGATACATGTGTGAAGTGTCATACTTTGGGTAAATGCTATAAAAGTACTTGAAGACAATTATAAAAATGACCTTTAATCTTGAGGCTAAATAATGTCTGTTCTTTTACCTTTTCCCTCATGGGTCATATTTTCTGAGTCTTTAATCATTTTTATGATTCCCTTGAACCTCTTATTAGAAAGGCTTATCGGTGAAAGGGAACAAACTAGTTAGCATATTTGCAGCATTTTAATGGCACTCCTAAATTTCATCATGTAGATTTGTCCTTTCCTTAAGCCACACTCAGACTTCTGCAGTTGGAAAAAAAGCCAAAACTTTGCCCTCAGTAGCGGGAATTGTATTCTGTCATTGAAATAGTATCTCTCTCCAAAATAATACTGTTCAAATTGAACATCACTGTAACTTTTCCAAAACCAAGAAGATAGCATTCAAAATGTATGATTTGACCTACCCTGATGCATGCATAGTCAATACTTAGGTTATCACAGATTTCAATAAATAATGAAGGCACTAACTTCATAAAATAGAGCAATTACTTTTCAAAATTCTGGTCTGTTTCTATCTACCAGTGGCTCACTGACCTCTTTTTTTATAACCACTTATCTTGAACAACAGACATGTCTGATGATAAATTCTAATATCACAAGAGTCAATCCAGGTTAATCGATCTGGAAAAAATTATTTAGCTTTCTAAAACCACTTATTATGGGTTTCACTTCGCCTTATAAAGTTGACTTACTTATGTCTTAAACTGCCAAATCTCTACCAATGCTCAAGAAGAAAGTGTTAATATGCTAATTTCTTGCATGGCATCATTTATACCAATTTCTACCTCTTTTACATTTAATTTTCATAACTATTACAGTTAACATGCTTCTCCATTAAACTCATATCTATCACAAACTGAGAATATAATGAAATTCATTAAAATTTGGCCTATAAATCAATTCATATACTTTATTATAATCATGTTACATATGTTAATCCAAATTGGAAGCACCAAATCCATAGTATTAAGCGGTCATTTTTTTCTCATTAGATTTTCACTGTCTCAGATGTCAACATTCCCATCCCTCATTTAAGCTAATTTAAGCAACAAGAAGATGGAAACCTTTGGTCACTTCTGACGAAAGTTCCCTGTTCTTTCCCAGTTTTCATATCTTTTTTTCTCATTGACTACTTTCTGGAAATTCTCCTCTCCCCTAAGATTCCTTTTGTAACAGACATCTTCTGTCCCACCCATAATCCTCAGCTTTTATCATTCCCACTCAGGCCAAGAGCTTCTTATTGCAAGAACCTGTATCTCTTCCTGAGGGATATCTGACTGAAAAAGCATGTTCCAGTGAGAAGGCCAGAAATGCTGAGTGGTTAATGCCTTTAGTTGTAGCCCTTAAACAGTGATGGACAGGAGTTAATGGGTAAATACCCTAGGCTTGCTTATCTCTCTGATGGGACAACCAAGTTGTGTTCTACACAATATCCTAGAGGTCTACCCAGGCATTGAGAAGCCCACAGTGGCCTACAGTGTCAATCTTCTTATTAATGCACTTATTGGTTTCCTTCCTTTCCTAACAACATTCCCTGGGATCACCTGCCAAATGAAAATACCTACACTCTAACTTTTGTCTCAGGGACAACCTAAAAACATGATTTATGTGTCAATATTTCCTTATTTTTCTTTTTCATTCTTATGCCAAATGCAGAAAAGTTAAATCCTCTCGCCGATAATTTAACTGAGTTAAAATATAAGTTATAATCATGAGATGATTTATGGGGATAAATAGTAAGTTCTATAAATTTACAGCTATAATATTAGAGAAAATTTTAATAAGATTCATGATAGCTTGAGCTAAACTTTGCAATCATATTATTAATCTCCTATAGTCAAACATGAGCTTTCTACTTTCATAAACATACACAATGATACTCCTTTACCTTTCCTAGCATAAAATATTTTTCAGAGTATTTGTTTATCCTTTACCACATGGACATTATATCACTAATTTGCATACCCATTTCATGAATTCTAAGATTCTTAGCCTGGCCTCTATAAAATGATATACTATTTTTTGCCATTGAAAAGTAAATGGACATAGACTAAAATTGAAAATAGTTTGATAAAATATCATGTAAAATTCAGTTAACATTTTTAAAAATTAATTTAAAGACAAGCTTTATTTAAAAATTTTGATTAGGCATATGATATGTGAGCATCCATCTGTGCTCTTGCTCTGGGCCACACAGATGTTAGGAGGGACTTGAGGAGTAGGAAGGAATATCCAGATTCTTAAGACACCCCCTAACCTTCATAGAAACATGCCACTCCCTCCCTCCGCCCAAAAAAAAAGTCAAAGCTAACACCAGGGAACTTGCTAAATTGGATTTTTATGAGAGAATCTCTGTGGAGACTGAAGAAAAATATCTCTCTTTCATTTTATTCTAGGCCCTTGGATTTTTCCTACATAATTTGGTATACTTTTGAGAAATAAGAATTAATCTTCATTTAATATCCAAAAGCATCCACGGAGATGAATTGCTGCATCTCATCATTCACACTGAGAAATTATTCTCTGGAATAATTCATAGGCACACTCATAGCACCAAGAGCTTCTAGAGAAATAATAAGGGAATTGACGATTGTTCTTTATTAAAGTTCTAGAAGAATGAGGTTAGAGGGAACTAGCCTTTGGAGAAAAGTCAAAGAGCAACACATTCTTGCCATCAACTTATTTCCCAGGTCAGTTATGCTTAATAAAATATCTTTTAAAATACATTAGCACTCTTTAGAAATATAAAAACCCATAGGGTTAAAACATTCGTATTACAAAAGGCCCCCACACTGTAGAGTAATGACACTACAAAGTGCTAAAGAAGCAGAAGAGAAAATGGGTCCTCCTGAACAAACCTATTCTATGAATAAGCAATCATCTAGAACTTCCTCCTCTTTCTCTCCCTTAATTGTGTCTATATGCAGATCCAGGTGCCATCTCATATCTGAAATCAACCACCTGTAATGGCAACCGCATCACAAAGTGGACTTAGAAGTCAGGGCAAGGAGTACTTTGAATACCAACATGCGGTTATAAGGAAAAGTAGTAATAGAGCTTTTTAAATCTCTTTAAGACAAGAGCAAATATCAAGGCTAAGTTAGTTTAAAACTATAGTTTTTATTATCATAAATTTGGCGATTAGCAGCCACAAGTATAATTTAACCACAATAGCCCAAATAGTTCAAACACAACTTTCATTATAATATTGTGGATAATATTGTGGCTGAGGAAAGAGAAAACTTAGCTAACTGGAGCAGGAGAGAAGATGACCACAGAAAGATAGACTTGTACAAATTGTACCTCCTCAGGCCCCTCTGAAACTGACATGACCATTCTATTTCCAACCTCACTTTTTATTTTCTTCATGTAAAACCCAGTAGGAAAAATTTTGGTCAATGCATCATTTACTATATTAATAGAATAATATATAATATATGGTAGCATGGTTTACAGCTAAAACTTGACTATAATATTAAAAGTAGTATCAATCTATGATTTTTTTGTGTGTATAAGAGATAAGAAACTAACTAGAGAGAAAAAAAATTTAAGTTGATCCTCAGTGTTCCACAATGAATCTAATTTAAATTTCACATAGTAAATGACCGTGACAGTAACTAACCCCTTTCCTCTAGGCTATCTTTAATATCTCATGACAAGAGAGGGAAATATCCATTAGAATTTTTATCATTTAAATGATGACTTATGATTTATTAAAATATTCATGAAGGAAAATCATGCTTTGAAAATTGTTTTGAAAGAAGTATCCAAAGTTTAGATGATGCCTTTTAGTGTATGTATATATACTATAAACAGTATATATACTGTTTCACCTAGAGTAAGACATCAAGTCTATAGTGAACTTTAAAATAACCTCTCCAACAGATTGTATACCAACTAGAAATTTAAACAAATATGTATGATGCAGATAAATATCCTCTCTTTTCCTATGCCACACCCCCAAGTCTTGCCTAATATCATTTTTAGGTTTCTCTATTCTCTCAGGAAAGCCAACTCTAACCCCCAAGGCTACATGAAGCATCCCTGTGTATACTTCCTCACATAAAAATCTGCAGCTCCCACATCGCAACTCCCTTCTCAGCAAATCCTAAATTCCTGTTTACTGTCTGGAACCCCTGCAAATATTAGTTAAGCAAAATCTCTCTGAATGGGTTTATGTTTCCATTCTAATCATTAACATTTGATTATCCACATAGTCATTTTTGCTGATCAAACTGTTAAAGTTTAACAGTCATATATTAATATATGTGAGTCATTTCCTTATATCATTATTTAGTGTCATTATGGTAATTTTAAGACACTAAACAAATGAGGAAGATAAATCTAATGCCAGAAAAACACTTATAACTAGCCCTCAGTCTGCCTGAACCACAGTTTTTCTATGCTCAAACTCAAGCCCTTTTCAATTCTAGTATGCCAAGATTCTTTGCTATGCACTTCAAACTAATTAGCTTCTATAGAGTCCTATGGGGGATAACCCCATAGGCATAGACAAAAGTGACTTCAGCCCTTAGATTTCTCATAGTCTGAAACAGGGCATTATAAATAGATCACAGAAATGTAATAAGACATTGTAAATTATTTTTTTAAAGGGAGGTGCAATATATACCAAAAAAAAAAAAAAATGTAGAGAGCCAGGTATGATTACAACTGTCTGTGGAGGTCAGAACGGCTTCCAAAAAGAAATCACATCTGAGAAGTGTTTTTTAAAGTAAAAATTTTATTAACATTTATATATGTATATGGATATATATGTGTATATAGAGAGATATATATGCGTATATATGTGTGTGTGTATATATAATCTTGAAATAAATTATATATTTTTATAATAGCATCCAAAGAGATAAAGAGTATTCAAAAACATCGTAGCATATAACAGGCTGCTGCAAATAGTTGAGGATCACTGGAGCATAAAGTATGAGTAAGCACAGCAAGTGATGAGCCCAGGGAAGCAGCCAGGACTTCAGATGCTCTCCTAAAGCATGCTATACCTATGTGCTGTAAGCAGAAAAGTAAAACAATTAAGCAGTATTTATCCCCTCAGGAAGAGCTCTCAAGCTGACATGCAGAGAATGGATTTGAGTGTTATGAGAAGAGAGAGAGGCAGAGAGACCAATTCAGAGGCTGTTGCAAAAGACCAGGCACTGCTGATAGACTAAGATGTTACTTTGATCGTATGTCATTGCACTCCTCTAATTGGTAACAATAGTTAGAAAGTACTGATATTCCACGCTGCTCTAGGCTGAACTACAACTGCTAACTCCAGAGAAATACAGAAATAGACCTCTATTCCAAAGAGAGGGAAAAAACAATTTTTCTCCAACAGAATTTATTCTCCCCTTAGAGACAGTTTTTGCCATTACCTTTAAGATGTCACTCCACAGTACTAAGTTTCAATAGTTTAAGGTAAGCTGATGGTACTCCCTCCATTTCCAACAACCCCTTCCCTAGAGCACCACTATAGCACATGAAACCGAATGAGATGCCGTTTTAAATTCTTTTAATCAAAAACTTGCTCAATCACTAGAGACAATTCAACAAAAACTGATTTAAAAAGGCAACCCAGGGAGGATTTCTATAATCGGCCTTGTATTGCATGAGAACAGGAACCATGTTTTCAAACAATCTGAAGTCTCTCCCTCTTTAAGAAATGCAACTGACCCCCACAAATATAGTCAACTGATGTTTGACAAAGGAGCAAATGCAATATAATGGAGAAAGGATAATTTTTTTAACAAATAGTGTTGGAACAGGACATCCACATGTAGAAAAATGAATCTAGACACAGACCTTACATCCTTCATAAAAATAATTGAAAATGGATCACAAATCTAAATGTAAAATGTAAAACTATAAAACTAAAAGATAACATAAGAGAAAACATAGATGACCTTGACTGTAATGATGACAATTTAGATACAACACTAAAGGCATGATCCATAAAAGAAAGAACTGATAAATTAGATTTCATTAGAATTAAAAATATTTGCTCTGTGAAAGACAATGTCAACAGAATTATAAGAAGAATGATAAGAATTATAAGCTAGAGTCTGCAAAAAAATATTTGCAAAAGTCATATAAAGGACTGTTATCAAAAATGTACCAAAAAAAAAAAAACCTTGAAACTCAACAGTAAGAAAAACAAACAACCAGAGTAAAAGATGAGCGAAAAACCCTAACAGACACCTCACCAGAGAAGATATACAGGTGGCAAATAAGCATATGAAAGGATGTTCCACATCATAGTAATCAGGGAAATGCAAATTAAAACAATGACATAACACTACATACCTCTAAGAATGGGCAGAATCCAGAATGCTGACAACACCGAATGCTAGTGAAAATGCAGCAATAAGGACACTTTCAGTGCTGGGGGGAAGACAAAATGGCACAGCCACTTTGGAAGGCAAATTTGCAGTTTCTTATAAAACTAAATATACTCTTACCATACAATCTAGCAATCTCATTCCTTGTTATTTACCCAAAGGACTTAAAAACTATGTTCACATAAAACCTGAATACAGATGTTTATAGCAGCTTTATTCATAATTGCCAAAACTTGGAAGCAATCAAAATGTTCTTCAGTAGGTGAATGAATAAATAAACTTTAGTACAACCAAACAATGGAATATTTTTCAGTTCAAAAAGAAAATAAGCTATCAAGCCATGAAAAGACATGGAGGAAACTTAAATGCATATTACTAAGTGAAAGAAGCCAATCTGAAAAAGCTGCATAATTCCAACTATATGACATTCTGGAAAAGGCAATACTATGGAGACAATAAAAAGATCATCGGTTACCAGGGATTTGGGGAAGGAAAGGTTGAATAGGTGGAGCACACAGGACTTCTAGGGCAGTGAAACCACACTGCATGATATTATAAGAGTAAATGTATGTCATTATAAATTTGTCCAAATCTATAGAATGTACAACACCAAGAGTGAACGCTAATGTATACTATGATGGGTGATAATGAGGTGTCAATGTAGATTCATCAGTTATAACAACTATGCCATTCAGAGGAGGCATCGATAATAGAGAAATTATGATATGTGAAGACAGGGAATAAAGGGGAAAATCTGTGTTTCTTCACTGCGATATTGTTGTGAAACTAAAACTGCTCTAAAAAATAAAGGCTATTAAAACAAAAACAAGCAAAAAAAAAACAAAAAACCTAAAGCTTTTCTAAATGCCGGATCCCCAAAGAAACCTCTATACACTCTGATCTGGTTTCTGTTTTATTTTATTATAGACTATTTTTATTCAGTGGAATTGCCATTAAATTAAAATATCATTGTCTATTTTAAAAACCACTTCTGAAATTCTACATGTTATTTTATCAAGTTTTTAATCATTTAGAATTTGACTTCTTTGAAATTTTTCGCTTGCTTATATTTGAAGCGTTAAGGACAACCACCTTAATTTTCAGTTAAGTAACAGTTACTAAGCACTACAAGGCACAGTACTAGGAAATTTTGAGTCTCAAAGAACAATAAAACCTAGTTCTTGTCCCAGAGAGCTTAAGATGTATTTGGCAAAACAAGGAAAGCAAACATAATAGTCAATCAAAGTTTCTTAAATATTAATCTAAATCAAAAATGAGTTAAGAAACAACACTTGACGGGATACAATGCAGTAAATAGTTAATTTCCAAACGGTTAAATTAGATAACAATTGTGTTCAGAAAATGAGAGCAATAGGAATGGAGTGATTAATCCATAGAATTGGCATATAATGGAAAACTCTGATTTGTCATTTTAAAAACAAAAAATAATATCCAATGTTTTCTTCAAAACCTATAAATATTGTCCTGAATTTCATTTTCTGCCTAAAAGAACAATAGTTCTTTGCAATTTAATATTTACGGCTCACAGGTAATGAGTATTCTCCCCCAGACTGAGAAATTCCCCCAGAGACAGTCTGGGTTGGTAGCCTTCAATGAGAGCCTTACTTCTGGGTCACAGAGAGTCTGGGGTCACATTCAGGATCTGTCCATGTGGTAACTCATCTGCCCACTTCATCTTTCCATCTGGTTTCCTTTGGTTCCCCATAAAGCAATTACAGCATCGTGCTTGGGAAAAGCATTGATTGATCTAAATATATCAATTCTATGATCTACCATATGATCCAGCAATCTTTCTACCAGGTATTTACCCTAAAGACATAAAAATATATATCCAAAAAGATATTTTCACACTGATGTTCATAACAGCATTATTCACGGTGACCAGGACATGGAAGCAACTGAAGTGTCCTACAATAGATGATTGGATAAAAAAGATGTGGTACATATATACAATGGAATATTACTCAGCTAGAAGAAGAGATGAAATACTGCCATTTTTGACAACATGGATGGACCTTGAGATAATCATGCTAAGCAAAATAAGCCAGACAAAAAGAGTTAAAAACTACATGATATCACTTATATGTAGGATCGAAACCTAAAAGCAACAAACAAACATGACAAACAGACTCATGGACATAGACAATAGACTAGTGGTTACCAGAGGGTAGGGGGAAGTGGGAGGCAGATGGGTACAAGAGGTCAAATATGTGGTGACAGAAAGAAACCTAACTATGGACAGCAAACATACAATACAAAATATATATGACTTACTGTTGAATTGTATACTTGAAACTTGCTGGATTTTGTTAACCAATGTCACCATAATTAAAAAAATAAAGATAATGATAAAAAATAAATATACCAATTCTAATTCCCAGAGCTACAAACAATTTTAGTTAAAGCAATATGACCAAATATGCCTATAAAAAATAGCAACCCAAAAGAACTGCATGCCTAGCAAAAATCTTTTTTAGCCCTGGTTGATGGATAGCATCAATTAAGCAATATCCCTTACAATAAAATTAAAATATTGAATAAGTATAAAAACTGCACATTAACTGCCATAGAATTTTAGAATCATGTTCTTGTCTTGAGTCTTTTTACTGGTTTCTACTACACTGTTAACCCATATTTAAGCTCTCATAACTCCATAGTTTGCTATTTTCTTCCTCTAGGTTCTACCAGTTTTACAATTGTAATTACTTTACATGGCATCTCAATTTTGTTCTTTCACTCTTCATAGATAACCTCTCTCATGGAATTTTTCTATGCCTTAAAATGATAAATCTCTTAATCCTCATGGGCATACCATAATAAAAAAAATCACTCAAGTGTCTATGATCTTTGTACCATTGGGTAATATCATTGCTTACGTATAATTATCATACCTTCTGGAAGTTTTCAACACAATTATCAATGTACTGAAATAGACTCAACTGTCTTAGCACTTGCATGTTTCCCAAATATATTGAGGCACTTTTCTCAAGGTCTCCCAAATTTCCAAATCAAAATCCATGGATCAGTGATAATAATAATCTATTCAAGCTAAACTAGGGATTTCATATACATTATTTCTTTTAATCTGTGCAACAACTCTGAAGAGTAGCTATTATTATTTCTATGTTATCAATTTTAAATAGAGAGTCAAAAAGGTTATATCCCTCTCTCCCTCAAGGTCTCATGCAAATATTTAGTTGGTTCTTGAGGCCATAGCAGGTCTCTCTGCCCCCAACCATACATCTTTTTTACTCTTTTACCACTAGGCTTCTTTTCCTCTTGCAAGTTGACAGTGTGTCATCAAATTGGCATTCAACTTGTCAATAAATTTTGGACTTCCCATGATATTCTGGTGTTATTCTACATAAAATTGGTCAGGTCTAACAGAAAATGATGAAAAATAAAATAACGTCTCAAAACAATTATGTTTGAGAGCTTATTAAAATTCATTTATTTTGATTTGTTTAACTTTTAGTTCCTTTAGGATTTATGGAAGGTAGCCTGCACAGTGTTTAAGGGAGATTAAACTATAGTCAACTATATCTGGGCCTACATCCAAGCTTACCCACTGTACACCTCAAGCAAGTCTCTTAATAATTTGGAGCCTATCTTCTAGGCTATAAAATGACTAATGTTGCCTTGATGGTTACACAAAATAACAGTGCCCGAGACATAGCAAGTACTTACAATAAAAGAGTCCCTGGTATGATGATGGTGATGATGATTCCCACAGTACAGAAATGCATCTTTCTAAAGTAGAAATTTAGTCATTTCACTCACCTACTTAAATCTTTCAAGGTGAAGTTTTAATTTCTTAGTGTGGCACATAAGACCTCTCATGATATAGCCACTGCTTCCTCTTCCATGCTCTGCTCCTTCTGCCAATTGTGGAGCACTCCCACAAGTTCTCTCTTATTCCTCTGTCTTCTGACTGGACTCCACATATCCTTCAACCTCAAGTCAGACATTAACTCCTCCATGGCCCATGCTCCACCTACACAACCCTCAATCTAAGTTTGCTTTCTCTCCTACTGTTACCATCATACCCCATGCAAGCCTATAACATAGCGATGATCATTTATCCTCTGGGGTTCTAATCACAGTTTATTCGATTACTTCTCTCATTAAAATTAAGTTCTATGTTGAATGATTAAAAAGTACACTCAATGATACAGGCAATTTCCCCCTGAAATTTAGACTGATATTACCAATCTTGGTTACACTTTGGCTACCAAATAGACATTAGGCCATAATGTATTTAAAGTGCAGATATTGCATTTATTCTTTAAAAAAAAAATGTTCAAATATTAGAACGAAAGCAAGAAAAATCATTTTCATATGAATATTATCAAAACATTTTCACTATTTTGTCTTCAAAGTTAAATGTGAAAAAAGTCTAACATAGTTTCATCAGAATTAAAAATGAGTATGGGATACCAGAAGTAACTCAACTTAAATAAAATTTTAAGAAGTCTTTTATCCTCTATAGTACAGTTTCACTTATTCAATATTTTCCTATTAACCACTATGGATAAGGATTTACTATTCTCTCTAGAAATTGTCACTGACAATTTCCAAAGATGTAATTTCTTATACAGTGATGAACTAAACATAGGATGGTACACTCTTGAACTCTGGGTTTCTGTTCAAGAAAGTTATTTTTTTAAATATCCATTATCAGGCAAAATGAAATTATTTAGACTATTTGATGGAATGGCTTAAATGTAGTTCCATTCGATCATTTCCAATAATAAGAAAAGCAACTGATGACTTGAGTTTGGGCAGTGAAGAGTACAAAGATCCACTTGTTAAACCAGTCATTGAACTCAGATGGGGAGAAAATGATAAATCTGTTAATTTAGTATTTTCTAAAATATTCCAAGATGCTTTTCTGAGATGTCCTCTTCTTGTGAAATGGAATTCCATGGAGCTTGTTGAATTTTTCACAGAAAGTCTTCTCTCCACTAAGGAAATTAAATCTACTCCTTTCTATATTAAAAGTGAGAATAAGTATCATAGCAGACAACTCTATCTCAAAAACCATTTAACAGTGATCATTCTGGTTAAATGTATGTGTGCATCATATATTTATTTTTATATTTTTATTCTATTGATATTATAAATACTAATACCACAGAGCATATAAAATATATATTTGGATATCTTATCATCATTTAGGAAGATTCATATGTGACCTATCAAAGAGTATCAAGTGAATCCTTAATTTTAAAAAAGCTATATGTTCTTGAGTTTATCTTTTTATTAACATATTGCTGTTCCAGTCTCTAATCATGACCTCGCTCTTATTAAAATAAATTCTTTTATTTCCTCTATCTGACTCTCATCTGTTAAATCTAAATATACTGATTGATAAGTTAGTCATTTTTATGGCAAAATGAGGGTCAGCTTCTATATTGTAGAATAAATACCCACTTTAGTTGAGAGAATTTTCCCACCATAAGCATCAACAAGCCTTTCAGGAAAAAAAAAAAAAAAAAGTTCAAGCACTCAGGGAAATTTATGATAACGATGATATTGACTTTTTTTAATCTGTAAATACGTCCAGTTCTCTCCATCTAATCCTAAGTGTCATCCCAGCTTGCCTGGACTGCTGAAATCACTTTCTGCGTGATTTACTACCACATACTGTGGGTTTCTCAAACAGTTTGCACATTGTAACCCAATCATGCAAAATCAGTATGTCCCCCTCTCCACTCCAGCTTCATCCTCCTATAATTCTCAATGGTTTCCATCACCTGTGTATATAGACCAAAATTCTTAACATATCCTGTCATTGCATTGTTTACCCCTGCCTCTCTCTCCAACTTCATTTGACCCTTACTCCTCTTACTTTACATGCTTCAACTGGCCTTTCTGTAGTCTTTCCACTTCTCTTTGCTATCTCCCATCACCAATTCCAAATGTTCATACAACTCCCACATTGGATCACATGCCCACCATGTGACAGATAGAGATGAGAGGAGGAGAAGAGCTGGATCTTAATATTTATAACAAATATAAGGAGCCATCACTATGGACTGAGAGAAATTAGAGTCATCATCAAGCTGAACAGGGAATCCTAAGGGTAAGTTCTAAACTGTGCTAGTTTTAAGAAATGCATGCTAGCTGGTTCCAATAGACTCATGTGACTACTGCAGCCCCAGGTGTCTTCCAAGGCACCAGGCTCCTGGCAGGCTCCCAAGAACTCACTCCCAAGAACACATCACTGGCCAACTTTCATTGCTTTGGGCTCCCAGCAGGCTGAAAACTATAAGACAATGGAGAAAGAAATTGAAGAAGACAGAAATAAATGGAAAAATATCCCATGTTCATGGATCAGAAGAATTAATAGTTAAAATGATCAATAATAACCAAAGTGATCTACAGATTCAATGCTATCTTCAAGATTCAAATGGCAATTTTGATAGAAATAGAAAAAAACAATTCTAAAATTTGTATGGATTTCATTCTTTTTATGGTCAAGTAATATTCCATTGTGTCTATATATACCATCTCTTCTTTATCCATTCGTCCATTGATGAACACCCAGTTTGCCTCTATATCTTGGCTATTGTAAATAATGCTGCAATGAACATATAGGCAAATGTCATATGATTTCACTTACATGTGGAATCTAAAGAATAAAATAAACTAACAAACAAAACAGAAACAAACTCATAGATACAGAGAACATTTTGATAGTTGCCAGATGAGAGGGTGGTTGAGGGGATGTAAAAGGGAAAGGGATTAAGAGGTACAAATTAGGAGTTATATAATAATCATGGGGAGGTAAAGTATAGCAAAAGGAATATAGTCAATAATACTGTAATAAATATTCATGGTGTCAGATGGGTACTAGATTTATCAGGGTGATCACTTTGTAAGTTATATAAATGCCTAATCATTATGTTGTACACCTGAAACTAATACAATATTGCACATCAATTAATTGAAAAACAAAAATACTATTTAAAAAATTTAATTTAATTTAAAAGAATTTGTATGGAACTACTAAAAAAAAAAAACAAATAACCAAAACAATTCAGAGAAAGAAGAACCATTTTGGAGGTGTCACACTTCCTGATTTCAAACTTTATTGCAAAGTTATGGTAATCAAAACAGTACGATATTGATATAAAAGCAGATACATACACCAATGGCACAGAATCAAGAGCCCAGAAATAAATCTATGTATATACAGTAAAACTAATATTTGGCAAGTTAGCTAAGTATACTCGATGGGGAAAGAACAGTCTTTAAAGAAATGATCCTGGGAAAACTGGATACTCACATGCAAAAGAATAAAATTGGACCACTATACTATATTACATCATCAACAAAAATTAACTAAAAATGAATTAAAGACCTAAATGTTAGCCCCAAAACTGTAAAACTACTAAAGGAAAACATAAAGGGAAAGCTCCTTGATGCTGATATTGGCAATGATTTTTGATATAACACCAAAAGTGAAGCAATAAAAGCAAAAATAAATAAGCAGAACTATATCAAACTGAAAGGCTTCTGCACAGCAAAAGAAACAATCGATAAATTGAAAAGGCAACCAATGTAATGGGAAAAAATATTTGTAGACTATTTATATAAGAGGTTGATTTCTAAAAAATATAAAGAACTCATACAACAGCAAAAAAAAAAAAAATACAGAATCCAATTTTAAAATGAGCAGAGGACTTGAATATATTTTTTCCAAGGAAGACATGCAAAAGGCCAAAAAGTACATGAGTTACTCAACATCATTTATCATTAGGTAACTGCAAATCAAAACTGTAATAATATATCACCACACACCTGTTGGAACGGCTATTATCAAAAGACAAGAGATAACAAGTGTTGTCAAGGATGTGAAGAAAAGGAAGCTTTGTACACTGTTGGTGGGAATATAAATTTGTACAGCCACTACAGAAAATAGTATGGAAGTTCCTCAAAAAATTAAAAATAGAACTACCATATGATCTAGCAATCCCACTACTAGGTGTATATCCGAAAGAAATGAAATCAGTATCTGAAGAGACATTTGCATCCCCTTGTTCACTGCAGCATTATATGCAATAGCCAAGACACAGAAACAGCCAAGGTGTCCAGCAGACGAATAAAGAAAATGTGGAATACATATATATACACATAAGAATATTATTTATTCGTGTATAAAAAAAGGAAGGAAATCCTGCTATTTGCTACAACACGGATGGATCTTGAGGGCATTATGTTAATGAAATAAGACAGATAGAAAAGTACCGTATGATCTCAGTTATATGCAGAATCTAAAACAGCCCAACTCATAGAAGAGAAATAGAGTGTACAATGGTGGCTGAGGGTAGGGGAGAAGGGGAGATGTTTGTCAAAGGATACAGACTTACTGCTATAAGATTAATAAGTTCTGAGGATCTAATGTACAGCATGGTGACTATAATTAACAATTCTGTATTATATATTTGAAAGTTAAGAGAGTAGATCTGAAGTGTTATCATCACACACACACACACACACACACACACAAAGTAATTATGGGAGGAGATGAGGATGTGAACTAATGTTATTGTTGTAATCATTTCATAATATATACATGTATCAAATCATCACTTTGCTTTATTACATATAACATATATTATATGTCAATAATATCTCAATAAATCTGAGCAGGGGAATGCATTCTCCCTGACATCATCTATCATGGCTTATAGTTTAAAAGTCATAATGCAATCTAGAGCATATTAGCCCACCTTGCTCCATGCACATCCCTGACTCAACATGAGCATAGCAGGCCCACTGTCAGAATATGGGACAATATGTCATAGTCTGTAGTGCCCACACAACAACGGATGGGGTTAAATGGTTCTAAATGAACTTTGAGCTGCTGAGAATATTATAGCATTTCCAAGGAAGGATACCTGGCAAATTCTGCAGTAGGGGTCATGGTGTCTATGGTTCTAGCCAAGACTGAAAAATGTTCAACCCAGATCCAGCTCTGGGAGTCACCCTTCCTGACAAAAGGAATGTACTCGTGGGACTCCTTTCATCAAGACAGGTCAAAGTGCAGAGAGCTCAAGAGCAGAAAGCAGTCAGAGAGAAGGCAAAGATAAGTTTCTGAGTACTTGCTTATCGCTTGAGGTTTTTGATCTATAAGGTCATATCAGATTTGTGGGCCGAAACCATGTTTCTTAATAAAATAGATGAAACTAGAATAGAAAAATAAGTGAGTACATTGTGTATTATAAAAATATTATCTCATGAACTCACTTTTGTTTCATTAACACATGTACAGGTATTCCTGCAATGAATTACAGTGTAAAATGTGTTTCTTGGTGTGAATCACAGTGAAAAGTGTTTGAAAAATACTGTTTGAGCAAACAAAGAAAAAACAAAGGTCATTAGTAATTAATAGCAGGCATTTTAGAAAATGCTTCTTTACAAACACCACAAATAAAGACAAGGTATTTAAAGTAAACTGTGGAAGATCTGGATCCTGGTCAAACTTTGATTCATTATATTAGTGAAAAAGCACCTGAATTTTCAATGCAGGGCCTGAGAACTGGTGTTATTACTACCATTGTGGTTGTAGCAACAGCAATTATCTCTGAAATGACTGTGCTGTTTTTTTCCAGAAAGAACAGAATGGCAATGCACATGAAGGCTGAGGTAAAGGAGATGGGTAAGATGCATAGGGAACTCAATACATAACTATTATAATCTAAAAATTAACTATAGGAAGAAAAATTAGCAAATGGACTCAGATTACAAATGTGTTAACATGAGACAAAAGGAAGATCTTTGAGGATTACTATTTTATTAGTTAACATCATGTATCTGTAATGGTGAACCCACACTCAAAGTATAAGTAGCATAACATCAGATTTACCAATTTTAAAATGACCACAGGTGTCTTAGACAGATCTAGGTTTTTAATTGCATAGTTAAAATTATTTACATGTAACATTTAAGAGTTTACATTAAATATGCTTCTAAAGTAGAGTCTGAATTACTACTGTCTCATTCTCATTTGTGCCTGAAAGCTGCCTTTCTATTTACTTTGTCTTATGCATATAAACATTTTGGGTGAAATATTAAATAATACATTTTTAGGAAGGAAGGAAAGAGAGAAAGAGGGAAGGAGAAAAAGGAAGGAAGGAAGGAAGGAGGAAGGAAGGAAGGAAGGAAGGAAGGCAAAACAGAAACAGGCGCAAATAAATAATCGTCAAAACAACTCAGCCCTAAAAGTATCTCAAAGTAATACTAGTTCCGAATAATATCCCATTCTCGGGAATCATTGAATCGCATCAAACAAATCCACTCCGAGACTGGTCTCGTTCAAAGGCTTTCAGGCATCACTCTCGTCGCTCCAATCTCCCCAGGTTCTCATCTGCAGTGAGGATTCAGGCATTCTCCACTAGGTTTTTCTATTGTCCCCAAAAAGTTCTCAGTTAAAAACACTCCTCTAAATACAGCCACATATAGAGAGATAAGATGGAGAGATCCCTCCTGACTTTTGCAGTCAGAACCCAGATAAGCCATCACAGTAGACAAACCAGGCACTGAGCCCCAATTATAGAAACTCTGCCTAGCCACACAAATGTCTATGTGGGTAAGCCACATGAGTTACAAATGCACCTAAACATAAGAAAATTTATTCATCTACCTTTAACAGCTCAGAAAATTCAAGCCATCAACCACAGGAAGTCAGGAAATTAAGTAACATGCCTGTCCGTTTTATCACCATAATTTCAGATGTCACACTGAATCATCCATACATCCAAAAGCAAAGTTGTGAAGTTCTTACAGAACTTTATGCAGTTCCCAAAACATTTATTATCGGTCTACCTTTATGTTCATTTTTATCAAAATTTAAATGAATGATTATCATGTCACAGAAGTGATTTGAATTCTAACATATAAGATCAGTAAGACACCGTAGATTTTCATACAAATTAGAAAAACTGCTTCTTCTACCCTATTTCTAGACAAGAATTTTTAGCTGTGTTCTATACTTTCCGCCTATTTAAAAATCAAACTATTTTCTCATTTTCCTTTTTTGTAACAGCTTTGTGTGTCTATAAGAAACCAAAATGACTGTGAAATTCTAAACCCCCAAACTAGACTTTACAAAGGTTTCATCTGCAGCCCTTGACCTCAAACACACACTTCCTAATCAGGGATGGGTCAGACTTCTATATGATTAGGAAATTTCAACAAGAAAAATCAGGAAAACCAGCAATTTAGCTTCAAACAAAATAAAATTAATTAAGCTGCTTTTTTCGACACTTCATTTTTGTGGTATCCTATAGATGGAATTTTGTCTGATATTGATCATGCTCTTTGTATCTCACCGATAAAAATGCTTATTTCTTTTTTATTTTATATCACATCTTCCACAGTAAAGAAGTTTACCTTTCTAGAACCACCTAGATCAAAACAATTTTTATCTTTTTTTAATTATCATATTTCTTTACCAGAACTTCTTCCTAGGGTATATCTAAACCTGTAAAACTAATAATTAACTGAAAGTTAATTTTAACTATGCAATTAAAAACCTAGATCTGTCTAAGACACCTGTGGTCATTTTAAAAGATTAAAAGATTATTTTTATTATTGTATAGACTAAATAGCACCCAACTTCACTTATTAGAAACTCAGAAAAGAATGGATGCATTAATTCAAATTAGCACTTTAGACTTCATAAATTAAAATATAACTTCATTTTCCCATAAACTCCTAAACACTCTGTAGAGAAATTTGCCGTTTTTTTCTCTAAACTCCATTGGATCATTTCACATAGATTTAGGCTTACCCAACTGCATACAGTTCTGTCTTCCTTATTTAGGAACCATGCTCATGTTTATAGTAAACTTTTGATTATCTATTCCAATGAAGCAATGCAGAGGTGTGAATAACCAGAATACAACTTCTGATTTTTCATTAATTGACTTTTCTGAATCACTTGGACTAATATTAAAATGTGCTTCCATTAATTTAAAAAAAGAATGTTAGAGTAAGTTTCAGAGAGGTATGCTAGATTTTAGGAGAGAGGTTAATCCAGGATGTAACTTTGCTTCCTATAACAACGGTCCCCAATATTTTTGGCACCAGGGACTGGTGCTCCTGTGAGAATCTAATTAGCCTGATGATCTGAGGTGAGCTGAGGTGGTGATGCTAGCGCTGGGGAGCAGTTGCAAATACAGATGAAGCTTCACTTGCTGGCCCACTACCCTCTTAGTGTGCAGCCTGGTTTTTAATAGGCCTCAGACTGATACTGGTCCACAGCCTGGGGGTTGGGGACCCCTGGTCTATAATACTCAAAGTGAGAGAAAAACTCATAACTCCATATTGAATGTATAAGTATCTACTATTGCTTTGTTTATTCACCTTCAAAAACTCACGATTAATAGAGTCTGAAAGTTTGTATTTTTGCTACAAATTAGCTGTCTGTAAAGTATTAAAACATTGTTGAACATATTTGCACTGGGGCTATATAGCATAAACAAATTAGTGGTTCCTATCAGATGGTTCAGACTTCAAAAGGCTTTGTTGCTTTACTTTTTGTTTCCCTGTGGCATTTCGAAGACAAATGGTCTACATGATTATTCATGGTTTGAAGAATACTTTTGTTCAATGAAGTTTGTAGATGAAGCAATGAAGCCAGTTCTTAACTAGACTTTCATGTGCCATCCATTTCTCTTCATCAAAAGTTTATTTTCTACTGTTATATGCAAA
>NW_024354500.1:16878854-17064306 GCF_902729225.1 Pteropus medius
AAGGAAGGAAGGAAGGAAGGAAGGCAGGCAGGCTGGCTGGCTATGAGTAATTAGATATAAAGAACTGACCATTTTTCACAACTTCCACAAAAGGTATGTAAGGAAGTGGTAACTTGGTTTAGAATGGCATGTGTCAGAAATTGCATGGAACATAGGAATAATTCAGATCAAGAAAAAATAATCAGAAGCAGACTTGAATAAACTGGCTAAAAGCTGGGGACTTTTTGGTTGTTAATAGTTCCTTAGGAAAGGGAGCTTGGAATCATACTGTGGTAGAAAAGCTGTCTTAAATTAACTGCATAAACAGAGTTCTCATCTACAGTGAGGATTCAGGCATTCTCCACTAGGTTTTTCTATTGTCCCCAAAAAGTTCTCAGTTAAAAACACTCCTCTAAATACAGCCACATATAGAGAGATAAGATGGAGAGATCCCTCCTGACTTTTGCAGTCAGAACCCAGATAAGCCATCACAGTAGACAAACCAGGCACTGAGCCCCAATTATAGAAACTCTGCCTAGCCACACAAATGTCTATGTGGGTAAGCCACATGAGTTACAAATGCACCTAAACATAAGAAAATTTATTCATCTACCTTTAACAGCTCAGAAAATTCAAGCCATCAACCACAGGAAGTCAGGAAATTAAGTAACATGCCTGTCCGTTTTATCACCATAATTTCAGATGTCACACTGAATCATCCATACATCCAAAAGCAAAGTTGTGAAGTTCTTACAGAACTTTATGCAGTTCCCAAAACATTTATTATCGGTCTACCTTTATGTTCATTTTTATCAAAATTTAAATGAATGATTATCATGTCACAGAAGTGATTTGAATTCTAACATATAAGATCAGTAAGACACCGTAGATTTTCATACAAATTAGAAAAACTGCTTCTTCTACCCTATTTCTAGACAAGAATTTTTAGCTGTGTTCTATACTTTCAGCCTATTTAAAAATCAAACTATTTTCTCATTTTCCTTTTTTGTAACAGCTTTGTGTGTCTATAAGAAACCAAAATGACTGTGAAATTCTAAACCCCCAAACTAGACTTTACAAAGGTTTCATCTGCAGCCCTTGACCTCAAACACACACTTCCTAATCAGGGATGGGTCAGACTTCTATATGATTAGGAAATTTCAACAAGAAAAATCAGGAAAACCAGCAATTTAGCTTCAAACAAAATAAAATTAATTAAGCTGCTTTTTTCGACACTTCATTTTTGTGGTATCCTATAGATGGAATTTTGTCTGATATTGATCATGCTCTTTGTATCTCACCGATAAAAATGCTTATTTCTTTTTTATTTTATATCACATCTTCCACAGTAAAGTTTACCTTTCTAGAACCACCTAGATCAAAACAATTTTTATCTTTTTTTAATTATCATATTTCTTTACCAGAACTTCTTCCTAGGGTATATCTAAACCTGTAAAACTAATAATTAACTGAAAGTTAATTTTAACTATGCAATTAAAAACCTAGATCTGTCTAAGACACCTGTGGTCATTTTAAAAGATTAAAAGATTATTTTTATTATTGTATAGACTAAATAGCACCCAACTTCACTTATTAGAAACTCAGAAAAGAATGGATGCATTAATTCAAATTAGCACTTTAGACTTCATAAATTAAAATATAACTTCATTTTCCCATAAACTCCTAAACACTCTGTAGAGAAATTTGCCGTTTTTTTCTCTAAACTCCATTGGATCATTTCACATAGATTTAGGCTTACCCAACTGCATACAGTTCTGTCTTCCTTATTTAGGAACCATGCTCATGTTTATAGTAAACTTTTGATTATCTATTCCAATGAAGCAATGCAGAGGTGTGAATAACCAGAATACAACTTCTGATTTTTCATTAATTGACTTTTCTGAATCACTTGGACTAATATTAAAATGTGCTTCCATTAATTTAAAAAAAGAATGTTAGAGTAAGTTTCAGAGAGGTATGCTAGATTTTAGGAGAGAGGTTAATCCAGGATGTAACTTTGCTTCCTATAACAACGGTCCCCAATATTTTTGGCACCAGGGACTGGTGCTCCTGTGAGAATCTAATTAGCCTGATGATCTGAGGTGAGCTGAGGTGGTGATGCTAGCGCTGGGGAGCAGTTGCAAATACAGATGAAGCTTCACTTGCTGGCCCACTACCCTCTTAGTGTGCAGCCTGGTTTTTAATAGGCCTCAGACTGATACTGGTCCACAGCCTGGGGGTTGGGGACCCCTGGTCTATAATACTCAAAGTGAGAGAAAAACTCATAACTCCATATTGAATGTATAAGTATCTACTATTGCTTTGTTTATTCACCTTCAAAAACTCACGATTAATAGAGTCTGAAAGTTTGTATTTTTGCTACAAATTAGCTGTCTGTAAAGTATTAAAACATTGTTGAACATATTTGCACTGGGGCTATATAGCATAAACAAATTAGTGGTTCCTATCAGATGGTTCAGACTTCAAAAGGCTTTGTTGCTTTACTTTTTGTTTCCCTGTGGCATTTCGAAGACAAATGGTCTACATGATTATTCATGGTTTGAAGAATACTTTTGTTCAATGAAGTTTGTAGATGAAGCAATGAAGCCAGTTCTTAACTAGACTTTCATGTGCCATCCATTTCTCTTCATCAAAAGTTTATTTTCTACTGTTATATGCAAATTTATAACCTCTATTAAGCAGCTTCTATTTCAAAAACCTTGGGCGAGAAATTTCAAAGCATGCATAGTGAATATCTGCGTTTGACTGCAAAAAGGTAGCAAATTCTATTCTTTTACCTTGAAGTTGTAAAAATTTCAATGGACTTTGAAAAAGAAATATAATCAAAGTTTATTATACTGCTGGAAACAAAAAACAATCAATATCTGTATTTACAACTGAACAAATAAAGTCTAGACATTTTTAAGTGAGTATGAGCAATTTAGTAAGCTATTTAGAAACAGTAATGAAATGCAGAGTAGGCAGGCACTCTACTTCCTAATTCCCTTATATAGAAAACCACTGTCAATAACAGTTTTTATTAAAAATGGAATTCCATCATTAAAAATTTTTATTTTGAAATGCCACTTATGCTAAATGTAGCAAAAATTATGATTTTGCTTTAAAATCTTTATGTCCTTCCACTGAGTATATAGACTATAGATGTCACTGACAAATAATTATCATTCAGAATATAACACAAGTTAATTGACTATAATTTTTTAGGGATTAAGTTAGGTAGTATGCTCTTCATTATTTGAGGACTAAGAGGTCTGGGCAGATTTTCTATGATAAAAGAAAATGTGGCTTCAACACTTTTTCTTTCTTAATTAATTAATTAACTGATTGATTAATCCAAGTTTTGAAAAGTTCTTTGTGTTATAGTTTTTGTTTTGTGCTATTAGAGCTAAGATTAAATATTTGATGCCTATAAGTACTAATAAATATCACCCTGAGTAAAGGTTTGTATCTAATAAACACAGATTAAGTACCTAAACAAAATTGGTTACTTAGAAAATGCAATTGCTCTTTGTAGAATTTCTACAAATTCTAGGAACATTGTTATAATTATCTCACATTTGGGAAAAGAAAAATTAGAGTCTTACCAAATATTCTGACTTTGAATAGTTTGCTTTTGGATTCTAATTTACTAAACTTTCTCTCCCTTCATACAATAAAGCAATTGAACCAATGATATTTAGAATTCACTTCTCTGAACTAGTACAGAAAATAATAGGCTGGTGATAAATAATCAGCTACTTCTAATAGATCAATCTTAAGGAAAATAAAACAATGAGGAGGAGATCTGCTTCTATTTAATAGGCAAGAAACACGATAGAGCCTGGGAATAAGATTGGCCTTATTTGATTGGCATATCCTTCCTGTTCAGACAATGACGTGAGACCTGACTCAGTCTTGGAAACCATCTATGGACAAGGCTTCTGAACAGAGACCCCTGCTCATGGACCACATCCATCTCAAGAAAGCAGCCATAAACTGTGATCATCTTGTCCTGAGACAGAAGAGAAAGAGAAAGGAAGATATTGCTTGATACCACTTATTTCTTTATCTTCTCCACCCCATAATTTGTTTCTTAGCCCACCTTTTAAAAACATATATATAGGGATCAGAGAGCTCATTTTGACAGCTACCTGTTGGTGATTTTGGAAAAAGATAAAATAAACCACTTCTTCCTTCTTTAGTTACTCTGGTTCATTTAGAGGCCTTCTAAAACAATTGTCAAGGGTAATGAACTTTTAAGATGAGAATAAATCAAGTCAAACCCAGCATTACTACCAGGAAAAAAACTCTAAGCAAGTGTTCCACTTACAGATTTGTGCTGTACTGTTGTGAGACTTAAATAACAATCCACACAGAGGACTTAGAGAAATAAGCCCATAATAAATGTGAGCTGTTAGCATTAGTAATACTGGTTAACATTTCTATCATATATTATAGGATATTCTCAATCTTATTATGTCATCCAATCTTCACAGTAAACTTCAGAGACAACTAATACTTTCCATTTATGGATTTAAAAAAATCTTTCCAGGTTAAGTAACATAAATTCCACAGCACTTTCCACACACTTTAAATTATTTCATCTTTCATCTTTAGGATAAAGGTCAGTTCCTTTACCATGGCATAAAAGGGAATCTGACCCCTTAAGTTCCGTCAGAGTAACTTCTGTCATGGTCCCACACACACTCTACACCATGTCACATCCCTTTCCTCCAATACAAGTTTTTATAGAATACATATTGAGTAATCATTATTTCCAAGCTTCTTTGATTCTGTAGAACTTGATTGGGCAGGCAAAGGTTCTGAGATGATCTTGGATCTAAATTTTTAAACCCCATCCTTTGCATAGGTGGTTTCTTCTTCATTAAACATCTCCCCTCTAGTCTACTTCCTGTCCATCTGGAAGAGTCCTACTCATTTATCATGATTCAGTTCAAGCATCCTTTTTCCTAAAAGAAACCATCTTTAATTGTTCCTTATTAACCTTCTCCAGAGACAGTTTGCCTTTCAGTATTCACTCTTTCACAAATTTGATCACATGACCTTAAACTTGATCTGCTCTTACCCTTCCATTTAGATACTGAAAGAGCACTAATAACTATTTCTCATTCATCTCTGAAAGAATGTACACAAGTAATAAGCAATAGACAGAATCGTAAACCCAATATTTCTAAATCCAAGTTCTATACTTAAAAGATACTTGTGGAGTACCCCCACTATTATCTAACTTTGCTACTAAACACTGGAGATAGAGAACTGAAGAAGCCATTACTCACACCCTGAAAGACAAATATATACATGCTGTCATATCTCAAGAAAGGCAATTATTATAAAGCTATTAGACACCTTATTTGAAATAGTCTTCCTGGCTTATGCAATAGCTAGTTCAGAGTTCCCTGCAGTGAGGAGCCAGCCTTTGTCTTTCTGTCTATACACCTGGTGGTAAAATCCTGAACTTTAATTCACCTTAGTAAAATCATTACACAAGCAAAGATACACAAAGAAAAACTGCAGTTTTACAGAATACATAATTAGTAATCATTATTTCAAAGCTCCTTTGACTGTATAGAACCTGATTGGGCAGGCAAAGGTTCTGAGATGATCCTGGATCTAAATTTTTTAAAGTAAAAAATAAATAAACAAACAAATAAATAAATAAATTTTTAAAGTGTTGTTCAGATAATTATTATATAATAAAACATTATATGAAGTCACAGAAATTGATTGTGTTTTCTAACAATGCTCTTTATGTCATCAGTCTAATCTAGCAACTCTTTGGATTTTTTTTTGCATAATTAAAAATAAGTATATTTTATTTGGAGTCATTAATGAATTAAATATAAATATTACAACTAAAAGCTACTGAAAGAAAGCAAAACAGAACACACAAATTCTTCTCTTGTTGAGGGTCAGAAAAATTGCAATCAATTCTGCAGAGGCTCCACTCTGAGACTTGAAGCATGATTGAGTTAGATTGGATCTTTTATGTCTGTGAGTGAAATATCTGTGTATTCATCGGGGAGATGCCAGCAGGCCCATCAGCTGAAAATGCCTCTGCACAGGCCAGGCATGACAGTGCCTTCCCCCAGGTCTGAAATGTTCACCACTATAGTTTACCTATCAAATGGAGGAACAGGCTCTTGGGAAGTAGGTTGTCAAATGTACTCGGGTTAATTGAAGAGAACTCTCTAATGCTCTCCTTCTCTAAAAGGGTATAAAAAGTTTGGAGAAATGCAAGGGAAAAAAGGGGGTCAGTAAGAAAGACAGTGAAAAGAGAAGAAAAAGCAATCTCAATATTATTTAAGACCTGCCCTGCCACACACACACAAAAAGCCACCCTTTTCAATCTTCTATTTTAAGTGCCTCTAGAAATAGAAAATAAATATTCCATTTGAGCTTATTATGATATGAATCTTTTTCTAGCTATAATAAAAGTTTTCTTCTACTCAGTCTTTACTACATCATAAGAATATTGCATTTTTCTATATGCTGCCTGGAAACTGTTACAAACTCATTTTAAGAACTTATTTTAATCCAGGAATCATGTCTAATTTTAATTAACATGTATTAAGTGCCTGCTTTGTACAAGGCACTGTGTGCTAGGATCTGTGGAAAATATAAAGATCAACTAATACAAGGGAGAGGTTGAAGAGGAGGATGAAGAAAGTACATTCAACGTGGAAATGTGATTTACATTAAGATAATATTAAGTTCAGTGACTTAACCCAACAGAAATTTACTTCTCACTTATATCAATCTAATGCATGTTTTATTGGTCTGCCAAAATCTTTTCCTCCATGTGATGATTTAGGGACTTAATCACCTTCTATCTTATGGCTCCACCATCCTCTAGGGTCCAGACAGAAGAGAAAAAGTAGAGAAAGCAAACAATCATCTCAATTGCATTAGGTCAAAAGCAACATACGTCTATTACTGGTAAGAGCTAGTCATACAGTTGATTCTACCTTAGATTCAAGAGGGACTGAGAAATGTAGTCCAGGCCTGGGCAGCTGCTTCCTGCTGACGCCAAAAGTAAGGACCTTGATTAGACAGCTAACTATCTCTGCCTCAGAAGGGATGTAGTAGCATCAAGAGTTTAAAATTTAACATTGATGTTAATTTTTTTTTAATTTTAGGTGAAAAAAATAGTTAGAAATATGGGTCCTGATTTGAAGGCAGGATAGTACTTTAGACACAGAGCCATATCTTCAATGGGCTCTTGGACCATTTTTCTTAAGTTATCTAATTATTTTAAAGAAACGAATATTTTATACAGGATCCAGAACAAAAGTTGCTAGAAAATATACACCTGTCTCATGTATATGAGTATCCCTAAACAGACTAGATTAGAATGACCTATAACAAGATATTAGCATAATCATATCCAGGCACTAGAGTTATAATATTTTATTCTTTCCTTTTTATGCTTGTGTATTTTTAAATTTATCTACAATAACACTTAATGCATTCTTAATGATAAATAAATTATAAATCTTTCTAAAGGTAAACACTGTCAATGTTCTGATATTCTGGGATTTGAAGAAGTGGTTTTAAATTTTTTCTTTTCTCAAAACTATACAAGTTTATTCACTTGTTTGTCTATTAGATCACAGAAGTAAATTGCTTTTTATATTAATCTATTTTTATCATTTGTTAAAATTGATTGCTAATTCTCTCTTGGATCTATCATACAGCTCTCTCCCACAGAACACTACCCCCACAAACTGTACATAATAATAATAATGACAATATTGGGCACATATAATGTACCAGACACTGAACAAATCACTTTACATGTGATATTTCATTTAATACTCCTTAACTGATGACATAAGAGATACTATTATCCCACTTTTACCCAGAGAAGCTTGGTCTTGGAGAAGTATACTATGCATCTAACTTCTTGCAGTTGGTCAATAGCTTAAGTGAATATGTACCCAGGCAGAGACCATGCATTCAAACAACATAGTACTTGCCGTCCAGAAAAATTATATGTTATGTAATTACAACTTACACATGCAAAGTAGTTTATAATATTCAGGAAAACTTTACAAATATTATTGCACTAGATCCTTATAATGGCATGAGAACTACTGCCATCATTTTCCAATGGAGGTAACTAAGAGTCAAATACTCAAAGTTCCAAAGCTAGCAGAAGGTTGCAACTGTATGTATTCATCGAGAGAAACAGCAACCACATTCATCGTCTCAATTGAAGGTGACTTAATACTAAGAACTGGTTGCCAAAGTATTAGAAGGGCTGGAGTGGGAAAAGGGAGCTAATTAGTAACGGCAGAGAACTACTACCATCACTAGAGCTGGAGGAACAAAAATGAAAGTAGTATTATTCAGAGCCAGTGGAATACAGGAATCCATGTGCCTCCTGAGAAGAAACCAGAAGCCAGCAGTTCTGCTGAAGCTTCTGGACTGGTTGCTTTTCACTGGTTGCTTTTCACTGTAATCACTAGATTACAAGTCACTTACCATTGCTCTTTCAGCTGCTAAAGCCATAAGCAGAAAAAAAATACGACTTTTCTCTTCCTCCACTTTAAAATTTTATGCAAGTTATTCTAAACCTCTGGCCATGCGTGATTTGCCAAATATAAAAGGGTAAATATGAAGCTGAGAGCCAAGAGATAGGTAACTGACCCAGTCTCAGAAACAGAACTAAGCTCAGAGCTTGACTTAGAATCAATTCTTTTCATTCAATGTATATTTATGCAACTACTCTGAGCCAGACACTATGACAGCTGCTAGAGATTACCATTATAAACTAGGTATGATGAACTAGGATTGAAGTGTCATGGAAATAATATTGGAACTCATTCCATTACATTCTATCCTCTGGGGAATGCTGAGGCATCACTTGTGGTTGAAAGAGTTTGTTTGATTTTGTTCTTTCAACTTAATTAAGCTGAGAACTATGTTTCTCAGTATTTCCTACTCTATATTTGAGTTAGAATTGGCCAAAAGAGGAAAGTGCACAAGATGGGAAAGTAGAAGTGAAGGAGAGCTACCACCTTCAGAAGTCTTTGTGTTAGATATCGTTATAGACAGACAAAGAAGTGCCTGGTGAGTCTCATATCTCCTCTACTCTACACCTACCGTGTCTTCCCAATTGTTGCTTCTACTGGCCACCTAACATTTGGCTGCATAGAAGCAATAATTACATAGAAGCAGCTGCTTCCCACTTCCTGAGTTGCCCCTTCACTGTCTCACTTCAGCAATTGAATGTGTTTGCTTTGCAGATTTTCCTGCAAGCTACATTTTGTCTACTCATGCTGGTCCATCTTGTGGACTGGTTAATGACTCCTCTTCTAGTCCTTCCTTGAAGACCTTCATTTCCAGTCCCCAAACAACTGTACATGGTCTAGTTCTTGATAAAGAAAATTTTCATCTCATAAACTCAAAGTGGTCCTGCTGGCAAAGCTAGCATGGAGTCCCTTTGGTATTTCCAAAATTAAGTTGTCTTCAGAACCTTGGTAAGAGTTTCTACACATTATAATGAGATATGGTTCATGATGATTTCTTATACACGTTTAAGACATAATCACCTCTTAGCCATTTCCTCTCCCAATCATCAGTCCTCTGATCTGGCTACAAAATTTAAAGTCTAGTTATCCCCCTGACATTAAATTAATAAGTAATTTTGCAAAATGCTTCTGGTAAATCTACTTGGAGCTCCAAGTAGATGATCAAAATATAACCAAAAGATCATTTGAAATTTCTCTACCTCTTGCTATAAAACAAGATTCTTTCCCTCACTGCTTATATTAGTTGAATATTTCTCCCTTCCCTGGCATAGTGCTTTATTCTCTGTACTAAAATGCTAACTTCACTAGTCCTCTCAACTTCCTTGCAGGCAATAAATTGTCCTGTTGACTATGTGTATTGGAGACAGAGAGTATTAACTACCTTTTCATGTGGTGTCATAGTAATTACCAGAAAGGATAACACAGATTCAGCAAAAGCCAACTCATCAATAAAAAATCAGGGGCTGTATTCCCAATCTGTCAGAAAGAGAGAAAGAGAGAAAGAGAGAGAAGGGCTTTGGAAAGATAATCGTTGTTCTTTCTATGAATCACTAAACCGTTAAGTATAATTTTTCTCTATGGTTTCAGTAACTGTGGTAAAAAAATGTCATCATCCACCAAAATGATGGTTACCAGAAGGGAAAGGGCAGGGGGATGCGTGCAAGGAGTTAGAAGAATATAGTCACTAACTCTGTGATAAGTTTGCACAGTAACAGATAATTACTAGAATTTGTGGAGCGATCACATTGTTAGGTATAAAAATGTCGAATCACCATATTATATACCTGAAACTAATGTAACCAACACATAATTGTATATCAACCATACTTTAAATATTTAAAAATGTTTATTTTTTTTTAAATGTCATCATCTAACCTATGTGAAATGCCGATCAATGGAGATAAAGCTAATAGAAAGACTTTTGACCACAGCAGAGGAAAAGTTCTAAAATTCCACATCAGCTTATACTCACACAACACATTTAGTGAATTGTAGTGAATATGTCACATAAAATACAAACCTAAGACAGACTAAGAGTTCTGGGGGACTTGGATAGCCAGAACCCAGGACTCAAGTCAGAGTCCCAGAGAATGAGATGCATAGAAAAACTGAAGATGTGATTCTCTCACAGAAATCTGTACAAATCTCTTGGGCAAGCAAGGCAACATTTGGGTTTATCATGATAGAATGAGGTGAGGAAGAGAGGAAGAGAGAGAAAGAGATTCCACTTATGTGGATAGAGCACTTTTGTTCAAGGCAGCCTTGGTACACGATAATTTAGAAATGGGGTGAGCCAAGAACAAGAAGTAATTGCAGCAGAGAAATGCCCTCAGGAGGCTCTGAAGAACAATACGAAGAGAGGCAGACAGAACACACAAAGACTGAGCATATGCCCAGGAACAATTACCGGACATGCTCTGCAGACTCTGAGATCTAACTGGAGAGATTTTTTTAGAGGAGAGGGGAAAGCCAGAGGTGTAACTCTAGCAGGAAGAGATGAGGTACATATTTACATTTAAATTCTTCCAAAATATTTTGAAGCAGTTCAAAACAAAAGACCTGAGGAGTCTATAAATGTTTAAGACACAAAGAATGTCTTCTTATTCAATTCTCTAACTCCAATGCACCCCCACAGGCATAGCACTGTTCCAGGAACACAGTAAAACTTCAAAAAGCATTTGTTGAATTAAGAGTAATAAATAATATAAAAACAAAAAAAAGTTACCAAATTTAACATTTGAATTAATCAATAAATAACAGCAAAATATAGAAACAAAAAAAAAGTTAGAGAAATGCGTAAGTCAGAGAAAGGCAAACACCATATGGTTTCACTTATATGTGGATTCTCAAAACAAACAAACAAAAACAGATTCATAGAAACAGAAACCAAAAGGATGGTTACCAGAAGGGGGAGGTGGGGGATAAGTGAAAAGGTGAAGGGGAATGTAGTCAATAATATTGTGATAAGTTTGCATGGTGATAGGTGATTATTAGAATTGGTAGCGTGATCACATTTAAAGTATAAAAATATCAAATCACTACATTGTACACCCGAAACTACTATAATATTATATAACAATTATATTTAAATTTTAAAGAAAGAGGGAAAAATATGAAATAAAAAGCTTGACTAATGAAATCTGTAAGAATTGGCTAAAAACGGAACTTCCTAGAAGCCAAAGTAAAGATTTCAGTTCCCGGGAAGGCTTCACTACAAGAATATTTATATAAAAGACTACAAGCAATGCAATAGACATATTCGCAAAAGCCATTTAACAAAATCTATTGCAAAGAAGTTTCACCTATGGTTATCTCTTATACTAGACCTTTCTGAAAGCTGAGGATGAAAAGTAAAATTTTTGATTTTTAAAAGAAATTCTAATGAAGGGCAGGGCTTGGTGACACCGTCGAGGAACGCAGCATTCCTATGATTTGTCTTAACACATGGATAAACTTCAAAGAAGTTTTTACAGTATGACTGTTTAACTTATCTCTTACTGTTGCTCTCAAAGATCAATTTTCCCACCAGATTTTTGAGAAGAGTTGATATTAGATAAGAACTATAGAAAGGAAGGATCCTGAAAGGCAGGTATTCTGCATTATATACACCTGCAGACAGCTGAAGTGTATATAACACAGAAGCTGCTTCACTAGAGCCACTGCTGGGTCTGATATACAGTCTTGACTAGTTGCAGAAGTCCACGGGAGAGCCCCTAGTGCTATTCAAGCTTTTTCTCAGAGATAAGCTCCAATGCTGGTCACAAATATCCCAATGTACATAACTGAATATCACTCCATAACAGATGGATGAAATGGAAGTGGCCTAGAAGATACTGAAAACTGAACTTATCACTTCTACAATCATGGAACTGTGACTTACCAGACAAAACAATTTTAAACACTATTGAACTCCATGTCTAACAAGATATTAATCAAAAATGGACCCCAGTTAACCAAATAAAATCATTTGTTGTATAATATTATAAAATATAATCCATCTCTATGTCAGGTATCTTTCCAAAATGTTGATTTTGGCTTTGAAATAATTAATATTTAGATGTCCTTCCTGACAAGGTTAAGCTAACTCTTGAGACTGCTACTATAATACGAAAGGCAGCCCATGTCATCAGCATTCTAATTCTGCATGCTGCAGATCCAAAGGGAGTAAGACTAAGGGGGAACATATTGGGATTAAAGAAGAAGCAATCGCTTTCAACCAGTGATTTAGAGTGTCAATATAACAAATAATTATAATTAATAATACTGATCCTCTTTAGACATTGGCTTCATTGTATGATGGAAAATATTGTGGAGGAGAAATGTAAGACCTTACCTACAGGAGGTAATTTATTCTTTAAAATTTAAATCACTTGCAGGCAGAGCATGTTAACTCCTCTCAGAAGCGGGGAAGGAGGGATTTCAGGTAAGAGAGAGCGTGTTTACTTTCTTGCCCTACCAAATTTCGAGATAAAATTCTTTTTTCTTTGTTTCTGAAAACATTCAGAGCTGACAGGATCCGGGAATATGCAGCTATTTGTCTTTTGTAACTTAAAGTTGAATGTGTCTGTAGTTTCTGATTTACTAACTCTGACAGAGTTTGACAAGCCTGGTGAACACACTGCACCCGACCAATTTCTTGGGTGGGAGAATTTATAGACTTTTTCAGTTAACATGCCCAAGAAAAAGGGGCTACTGGGAGAAGTCAGCCAGCTTCTGCAGGCTAAAAGTACACTATATTTGATGAGAATGAAACTGGACGTGCATAGGGCTAAACACTAAGCTCTGAGAATATAAAATGAAAACTTGTAAAGGGATCACATTCAGGTAAAAAAGAAAATGAGGACTGTGGCAGATGTGAGGGAAGTCAACTAAATGAGATTATCAATTGTGAGGGGAACAAGGCCTCTACATATTAGAACTCAGATGAACAACACAAATAAATTCAAGCAGAAGAAAAGTTGGGAATTTAAGATTGTGAAATTATTAGTAGAAATGATTTCCTGCTAGAACATGGAGTCCCAAAATTAAACACTTTGCACTATGGTATGTATTTCAAGCCTAAGCAAAAATGCTGTTCAGTTTTTCTCCACATAAACAAGGGAGATTTGCAGCAGGTTTTCTTTTATGAGGTATAATAAACTGGATTTGTTTGTTTTTTTTTTAATAAAAGCTGTACTTTTCTGGAGTGAGGAAGTCAATTAGGTTCCTTGACCTTGAGACATTGTGGATACGAGAACTGGCGTGCAAAGCCCCCTACGCTGAAACTCCTGATAGAGATAATTCCATTTCTAACCAGCTAGTTTCCCTTTATTAATTCATGCATGTTTCTAGGACATATCAATTCAGGAGAAAGGGAGGGTGAGGGAAAGTAATAAGCAGAGAGGAGAAGAGCCATCTGAAATCTCAATCTCCTCCCACTCCAGAGCTAACCTTCGAGTACTCAGTTCCTCTCAAATTCTCCACTAACATTTCCGAGCAATAGCAATGGTATCAAACAGGTATTTCATGACAGAATGTGGGGCATCCTCTCAGGTACCTATGGCATCCTCCATTTCCCCTTCTCTTGATTCATGCTGCCTGCCCCAGAAACCTTGTTATTACAGGCAACTCTGCTGTTCGTCTCACTAAAGGCAGTGCCACAACTGTTGATGCCCTCGACACCCAAGCAAATGCTGCCCATACCAGGTGCTGACAGTATGAGCCTGCTAACCATGCTGTGTTCCAGGAGTGCTGTCTGTCATCCCTGCAGAGACTACAATGCTATCTGCTGTCACTGTGAAAGCTACTGGCATCAATGCAGTTGATGTCTGATTTATAGTTCCTTTAGTTTTCACTCGAGTTTAATTGGAACTGTCTCACTCACAGCTCAGCCCAAGGAGGTTGCATCAGAGTATAATCTGAATGATAACATCCGTCATCATCAGAATCCTCTCTCTTTTAAGACACTAGTCCTTTTAGCAAAGTTTATGTCTTGATGTTCTCTTTCCTTAGATTGAGTTCCCTCCAAAAGGGGTTTCTTCTTTCCTATAGGGAATAAGGTAGACCTCCAGTCCTGTATACATGTCCCATCATGTCTGTATTGAAGGCACTGCTGGGTTACCATAATTTATTCACTTATTCATTCAACAAATACTATTGAGCACCTAAGCAGAGACCCTACTGAATGCAACGGTAGAAAATGGATACAATGGTAAAAAGGACCGATATAATTCATGCCTTCAGGAAGCTTTCATTGTACAAGAAGATAAAATAATAACAAAACAAACTGGGATGAGTGTTACATAATTGTGAGAGCTGACTATTTAAAAAATACGAGGAAAATTTTGAATCTATGCTTTGAAGAGAGGAAAATCACTTTGCTCATGTTTATCCTGTAAGTAGGTCAACATAATAAAAGGTTCCAATAATTGTGACCTTCTCAAAAAAAGTTTTGGAGGAACATTTAAAACTATCTGCATGTTCTCCAGTACCAGTCCTAGGAAATTGAATTATAGATCCCTTCCTAGGTAAAGTTCCGCAATTATTTCCTTCTCTGTCTCTGAAACAGGGCACTCGGTGTAATTGGCTACAGTCAGCAACCATGGGTTTCAGGGCACAAATTGCCCACAGAGGTTCCAAATTATCTTGGAAATAAGATAACAGCATTGTTTCAGTTCATTCAGAACCAGCTTTGAGGTTAGTCGGCAGCTCCCTGCTGAGTTAATTTGGCCAGTGGCTCTCCTAAATTTCCTGTGTAGGAACCCCAAAACAAGAGTATCTACATCTGCCCATGAAGTCACCACAATTTCCACTTTTACTGCATCCACCACTGCCATCTACGTGGTCATCCCCACTCTCATATTGGGGATCTGGGGCAGGTGACCTCTGAGAAATGAAGGACTGAGCACAGAGGCTCAGGAGAACTTCCCACCACAGGGCCAGTAGACGGAGAGGCAAAAGATGTCCTCACTCCCTGCCCAATGAGGTGCTGGGAATCTTAAAAATAAGATTTAGAGAAAAGAGAAGACCTAGCATTTCTCAGCCTCTAACAATTCCAGCTGCCTTTGAGGATGAAACAGAGTCAACAACAGTCTCCAGCCTGGTTAGGACAGAGGTCATCTACACGGCCACCCAGGCCTGGGTGTGCACAAAACCATTTGCAGCACATCAAGCACAGCTGGTGGAAGACTCGAACCAAGACATAAAGGTAGCAGTGATGACCACATAGACGGCAATGGTGGTAGTTATGAGTTAAATTGCGGTAGAAGCAGAAATTAGTTGTATTAGTGACCAATGGGGAAACACCAGCACGGGGAGCAGCAGCACCCAGGCCCGAGCAGCAGAGGAGCAGCCAAGCAAAGGAGACACATCACCTCCCGAGAGTGTGGGTGTGCCCTTTCACTACCTTCTTGGGAGAAGAAAGTACTAACAGAGAACTGAACTTCCAGTAATCCATGAGGTTGGGCTGGTTTTGTAACTCTAGTGAAACTTGGTGCTGGAGGAACTCTTTTACACTGTATATATTAAAATGGGAATAACAAGGAGTTCTAGGATAGGTTAATAGGAATAAAAACACCCTCCACATATATATTTTTTGAGGCAAGTGAGTTCATCCTGTCTGTGCCCCTTATACTTACACTTCTCATTCTCCACCCATAAATAAAACTAATGGCAGCATGATTTTGTTGTTACAAAACTTTCTACCTTGTCCTTCCAAAATCATTCAAGCCTTAGTGACAGCTCATCAAAGTCCCTGATCTCCAGTCCTCTCTTCTCAGCAGTCACCCCAGATGCCTCTCCAGCTGTGCTTTGGGTGTTCCTCTCGTCCCCCTGACCATAATATCCAAATACTGCCACTGCTCTGCCTACTGGACAGCATCTGGAGTATGTATCACAGTGTCCCTCTAGTCTCCCCAGACCTTATCCCTTAGTTGAGATGGCTTCTTTCAGTCCAAAGACTTTACTAGCTACTCGATATCTCCAGCTAATTTCCTCTAGAAGCCCCTAGCACACCGGTGTGGAGTCCAGAAACACACTCAAGGTTATTGCCCATCCAGAAATATTTATTTTGCCTTATGGTATAAAATGTTGAACTTGCTATTAGAATTCCAAAGATAAAGTTAACCTCTGTCCTCTGACACTTTATTATCTCTCATAATCACATAAATTAGTATATGATAAGGTGGTTCACTAGCTCAAAATCATGCAGTTAGGAACTTAGTAAAATAAACATTTAATATATGCATTGATTTCGAGCTTTTGGGAAAGATGAATTCTACTGATAAGGAATGAACTAATCAAATGTACTCAGGCCTGAGAGAGGGCTGACTTCCTGGGTATGCAACTGGTGCAGCTCACAAGGCCTTGAACTTGCTTGGTTTAATGCTCTACTAGCACGGTCTTGAAATTCTTAATTTTCGATTAATTAAAAAATTAATTCTTAATTTTTTAACAAGGGGCCCTGCATTTTCATTTTGCACTGGGCCCTACAAATTAAGTAGCTTGTCCTGCCTCAGTGGGTCACAGTCACATAGTCCACATATTCGGTGGAGTCTCCATTCAGCGGAATTGACAGGCATCTTCCAAATAGAACTCGAATAAAAGCACAGAGAAGATACAAATCAAGTAACATCAACAACTGAATTATCATAAGATATTCAAAATAAGGAGAAAAATCAGCTGTCTAATTTATGTTACAAACAGAGAAAAAGTCTTCTCTACTACAAATCCTTTCATCTGTCCTTACTTGAGGTTTTAAATCTCTCATATAAGGAAACTCAGAATTCTCACAAGGTCTACAGTAATCAGGGGAATGTCAAAGAAGAGTCAGGGCCTGGCATCCTCTTTACTGACGTGGGTGAATACAGAGTTTATATGGAGAATAAAGCAAGAGGCAGAGGTGGCATAGCATATGCTAAGTAAGGTAAAGTGTAGTGCAGGGTGTATATGGGACAAGCAGCAAGTATGTGGCTGGATAGAGACTGAACAAAAGAGGCAGATTCAGGGGAACTTGAAAGCAGGAGTCTGATGGGTGGGTAATAGAGAATCTAGAAAGATTTTTGAGTAAGAGAATAAAGTAACAAGCGTAGTTTTCTCTGAAGCCTTGTTTGACAAATTTTTGCCTTTTGGTCTAGGGTGAGAAAATATGAAAACAGCTAACTGGGAGAATGATACATTCATCCACAACAATGGCAGTAAGTATTGAAATTAAAGAAAATAAGATGTGCTTTAAAAAAAATAGTCTCTGGAATTTTTGTGATCAATGGAGAATCCATTTAAAACAGAAGGAGAAAAGAGGAGCTAATACAAAGCCCTGGACAAGGTTAGCATTAAGTGCCTGTGGAAGTTATTGAAAAAAGCAAAGGAAGAAGGGTGAGAGAAACAGAAAAACCAAAAGGGGAAAAAACTTTAAAATATTTTATGCTAGCAGATGTTTCTGTGATATTCAATAAGGAGAAAAATAACTTAGTAAAGGCCCCTGGATTTGGCAGGAAGCAATTTAATACTGTCTAAGATTTCAGTATCACTTTCAAAGGTGCAACAGTGATTTACTTCACTTTATAATTTTATATTTTATTCCATGGAATTCTGCTCACCATCATACCTCAGCACCCAGTACAATGTGATGAGAAATCAACCCTCCTCCACGATAACAGAACCTCAAATCATATCTTGTAAAAGTAAAGATCTTAACTAGAGTTCATATCTTACTCCCTTTGACAGATAGATGCTGAACCTCTTTATAGATCTTAAATATCTTACTGAACAAATACTGTAAACTTTTACCAATGTTGCCATCAAATGCTCTCAAAGAATCTTTTTGAAACATGGTAAAACTACAAAGTCCACCTTGTCCAACCCTGCTGAGCATCTTGATATATCATCTTCCTTATCTAACAGTCATGAAGACAACTTCTCCCCTGCTGACCATGAAACAAAGCTTGGAGGTGGTACTGGCTCTCTTCAGGAACCAAAGAAATCCTGTTACATTTTTTATGTTAAGGAACTAGATGTGATGGTCCCCAGCCACTGGCTAGTGAGCCTTCTCTTTCCTGCAATACAGGTATATAAACAAGGAAGTCTTGTTTATAAATTTCATGGCATTTATTTTCTACAACTAATGCTAGGGATATAAAAAGCACTTTTAAAAAATTGATGAGTGAATAATGGTGATTCACTCTCTACATTAAGACCTCTGAATAGGTATTCACCCACAAATACTAGTGAAATTGATTTTGCTTTGTTTAAAACATGAAGAGAAATGAATCTGTCTATAAGTCATTGGGCTACAAATATTCTGACTCCTAAAATCAGAATAATGAAAGGGCTGGGCAAAAGACAAAAGCTTTTGTATATGCTTTTTCTCTTTAAAATAAGAAACATAAAAACATTCCATAAAAAAAAAAAATTTATGTGTGAGCTGAAAATTATGGGAAAGGTGAGAAGAGTTAAGGATATGGGAATGATTGAAATTATTAGAAAGAAACAACGCGTATTTTTTTAAGAAGACTGAAGGCAAAGGCAACTCGATAGGAAATAACCAAGGAAAACCAGAATAAAAACTGCCACATTCTTCTTTTGTTTCATTTTCAACATGTCACAGCCAAAAATGTTAATAGCTGAAAAGATATATAAACAGTACATCAGAAGCCACTGCCAGCATTGGCTAGAACTAACACAGTAGTACATAGGTCACTGGAGTGCATGTAACAAACAAGTAAAGTATATCACAGGCAGAAAATCATATAAGTAAAAAATACAAAGGATACAAAGAAATCTCTCTAAGGTACTATAAGGGAGAAAAAACTCCTAAGTTGTGCCGCAGATATAGGGGTGAAAGTAATGAATTGTTGATAGCTGAGGATGCGATTTAAATTATGCTAGTGTCATGCTGGATAAACCCATAAAGGAGCTTAATCTCTGCAACAAAAGCCCAAGGTTAATAATGAAAAACTCCACCAATAGTTGAATAGCAATAATGTGAAAAAAGATGATTATGGACAGAGGCTGTACAGTGGCTGCTCTCTGCACCTGAAGAAGTTCAATAGAACCTGTGAAAGCAAGCAGATACAAATCTGTCCAAAAGAAGCGGGGAAACTCTTACACAGACAGATGGTATTTTTAAAATTATAATAAAACCAGCTTTAGGGAAAATCTTTAACAAGAAAGTGAGGTGAGAAAATAACCATCCATTATCATAATGGGTCCCAGAATCCAGGTACAGAATGTACAGCAGTTTTTTAAAAAGCAAGTATCATAGTCCCAATCCACCAAAAAGTCTGGTCTTTCAGAGTTATCAAGAAAAACAAGAGAGGTTGTCATTAATTTCCTGCTGCCAAATGATCCATCCCTTCAAGTGTAGAGATTTCCTTGGAAAACTCACAACCAAGAATCATTCTTAATGGGAAAAGAGAACTCTCCCTCTACCTAGTCCTCAACGTCTCAGGAGAGGAACTGCACTGGGCAGATTCAGGTTAGGAAAAGAAAGAAAAAGTGGCATGCAATCTGCCTCTGACTCTCAAACCATAGTTACTTTAAGAGGAAAATAATGACTACTATTTATGTTATAACCACTTAGAAATACACAGATGTGGCAAACTAAGGAATATGCAATGTTTCTATTTGAGTCTGAGAGAGTTTTTTCATAATGTATACAAGCTGTAGAACTAAGGACATCCCTACTCCTACCAGGCACATACCTCTCCTAAAGCAACTCTGTACCTCTGAATCCTGTGTGCATGTGTGTGTGTATGTATGTGTGTGTGTGAGAGAGAGACAGAGAGAGACAGACAGACAGACAGAGAGAAAGAGAGACAGAGACAGACAGAGACAGAGACAGAGAGACAGAGAGAGAGAGGCAGAGACAGAGAGTAGTAGTAGAGGAAATGAGGGAATGGCATATGGAGAGACATTTAACTCTTAAATGTGTACCATTTGTCCTTTCTCCAAAGTCATACCATTTCCTTTATATTTCAAATCAGCCAGTACCAATCACCTTGCATACAGGAAGCCTGCTTGATAGAGGTCTGTGCTGAGCCCTAGGTCTGACTAGATATATTTAACCCACTTAGCTGGGAAGAACAGAGCAAAGGGTAGCCTTTATGTAGATTCCTATTTTGCAATATCATTCTGATGCTTCCTACAGTAGTAACAAAAGAGCCAAGTTTGAAAGATTTTTCTTTCGAGTTCACTGCTAATTCTACTAACTTCACCTCCATATAATTAGTAAGTATTATAAGACACTCATTTTCAACAAACCCACATGCACCGCCACTGCTCCCTTTCTTCCAAGTCTATCCTTTCTTCCTTGCTTCTCTTTATTCCCCTTTCCTTCTGCTCAACATTTTTTTCTAATTTAGTTCACTTTGGCCAAATTCCTTCCTTCATCCACTCCTACATCAGCCTCCCTTCTCCTTTCCCTTCAACCACCATATTCTCTGAAACATTTTCACATTTGGATTCAAAGCTTTTGAATATGGTAAAATCTCTATAACTCATCATAATGTGGGGGGGGTAGATAGATAAGCTTGGCCAAATCTCCTGGACATTTTAGGAAAGAAAACTTTGCTTAAGGAAATTGTGTTTCAAACATTTCAGGACAAAGCAATGAAACCACTGTCACAGGAAGGCAAACTGTGAAAGCTCTTTAACTGATAACACATTTATAATTAGAACTTCCTTTGTTTGAATACAAATGTTTCAGCTGAAGGCCTTCAATCAACATAACATTTCCCTTGCTTAGTCTATTAATTTACTTAGCAACTCCTTTTTCATTGATGCAGGTTCAGCAAAGATTCTGACTAACAGAGCTTTATGTCCCAGCCGATGGCCCATAGAAACATCCTTGTTGATCTAGTCAAAACAATTTTTGCACAACAAACACTTGCTCGTTCCATGGCCTTGTCACAATCACTCTCTGTGGGGAAAAAAAGAAAATTTAATTGGATATTGTTTGCTGTTTGCATCGTAAGCAGGCAGAGCTTGTATTAGATATAAATATGAAAATAGCCTAGGGTTGTCAGCTAGGTCTTGCTCTCTCATCTTATCCTTCTCCTTTCTTCTATCCTACTTGGGCCTTTTGTCCCGTGAACAAGTGGTCTATTTTCCTGCCCTCCATGGATGTGCCTCCTTCTTCCAAGTATCAGTCCCTATTCCACTGGAAAATTCATCCCATTGATAAAGTTATTAAAAGTACTGCATATCAAAATCCTTTAATTATTTTACCAATCAACTCTGTTGTCTGTAATATATAATTTACTTTAAAAATGTCTGCTGAATTTTTAAAAATTTTACATCCTTTTGGGGATCAAAGACAGATACATATACCTTTGAATCTGACTGAGTTCACAAAACACATTGTCAATACTATGAAATCTACCTTGCACCTACGACCAAGCCTGGACCCCTTTTCAAAGAGCACACACCCACGGCTTCTGGTAAGAGACTGTCTTTAACACTGTTGACTACTACACAAACCATAGACTTCCTTGGCCACTACTGATTGGGCCAGGACACCTTCGGTAGAATGAGCCAATCAATTCTCTTTGCAAAGAAACTAGAACTAGAACTAAGAGATTCCAGTCATCTGGACTCTTAGGGTCTATATGTCTATTTAAGCCTAAAGGCTGAGATGGGATCAGGTTTTGGAGTAATGATGATATGTCTTCATTGCAAACTAACCTAAAATAAATTGGCCATTTATAACTATTAGGTTCTTTCACTGAAGACAGAGGCAATAATATTTTAGCATCAGAACTGAGCTAAACTTCTCACCACAACTGGACCGCAGAATCCAGAAACAGAGCCAAACTGATTCCTGAGAAAAGAAATGACCCTCTAAAAATGTAATCTTAAACCTGCTCATATAAAAAAGAGTTGCCCATACAGTGTTTCTGGCTAATCCCCAACCTTGAACATCACACATTTCAGTAATGCAAAGTCATTTCTAATGCCATCTGTGCTAATTTTAAAACTGTCTAGAGCTAAACTGAGGTAAGGATGCTTGAAACTTATAGTAGCTGTCTTTGGAGTGTGGATTTTTGGCTAAATTCTTTCAAATGCTAACTAACTAGCATATGTTGCTAACTACCTAACTGAGTGCTTTGAAATTTAACTAATGGCCCCTCAGGTATAAATCAAGTATGTATATATGTAGAAGTATGTATACATATATACACAAGCATATATGTATATATGTATGTGTATACATGTGTGTAGGTAAATATTAATGTAGATGTAGATATAGATATATAGATATATGCGTACTATCTTCACTGAAATTTTTTAAAATAAATATAGACATTATAACAACCATGTGCTAGCAGAGCCTAAGTACCAAGTCTGCAGAGAAGAGGATGAAACTGGTGTCAACAAGTAAACAGAGTGGGGGATGCCTGAGGCCCCAAGGAGAGAACTCTTAAGACAGCTGCCTTTGTTTTTGGTAATTTTTCCCTCTCTGTTTTCAATCCTTTGTGAGACCTTGCTGTGTGCTTCCTACTTTGGGCTTGTATGAGATGCACCTATATCGTTATGTTAAAAAATTTTCCCCTTTTCCTTAAACTAGTTTGGGTATATTAGGTTACTTGCTACCAAACAATCCTAGACTAAGATTAATACTATTCTTATATAGCTAATATAATTACAAACAAAAATAAAGAAACTTGATATTTTAGTTAGCCTCCCAGCCTCATTACAGGTAAAGGTATGATTCCATCAGGCTTATTAAAATATTGAACGTAGCTCAAGGACCAAAGTTACCATCCTCACAGACCCCTAAGAATCCCCAGTTGAAAACAACTAAACAGAAGTTTTTTCTAAAAGTTTCTAAGCATATATTCATTTTTAAAGAAAATGCTTTTTAAATTCAACCAACCTTTGTTGAATACCTGATATAGTCAAAAAAATATGTCCTAAGTGCTACAGTACATTTATTTAAAAGTAGAAGACTTCATTCTTAAGCACAGGTGTTAGGATTCTATCAGCATTCTAATGAAGGGATAAGAAGGCACACGAATGATAATGATAACAGTGAAGGGTCAGTGAAGGTGGGAAATGCCATGAGAAGTATAGATACTGAGGAGTATGAAACAAGGGATATATGACTCAGCTCAGTTAAGAGTCCCCAAGTTCTCAAAGTACTGGGTGGATACTGAGAGGCTGGTATAGTCCGCATAGGCAGAGATGTAAGAAAGAGGATGGAAAGGCTACCAGGCAAGAGAAACTGCACAGAAGTGCAGAGCATGGAAGTCAGAGGACTTGTTCTCGAAACAGTAGGAGTGTGGTTCAGCCTGAAGACATAATCTGAGAGAAAGACCAGATAGGAAGGTTTGGACCTGAGTAATGAAGGCTCCGAACCACACACTACGGTTTCTGAAACTTTATTCTATCGTCAATATGTGTATGTTGAGGGGAAGGGCAGAAGTAAGGGTTTAGAGCAGTAAAATTAATTGATGAATTTTGTATTTGAGAAAAATACCTCTGGCCACAGGATATAGAAAGAATGGGGAGACAGAGAGACTAGAGCTCTGAAACCAGTTAGAAGTTAAGGTCCTTCAGGTTAATGAGGTGCTACTCTGGGGTATTTGCAGTGAGAATAGAAACAAAGAGATAAAATTGAGAATCATTATAAAGGTAGAGTTGACAGTATATGATGACAAATTATGTAGGAAAGCTGAATGTCTAGGAAAAACGACTTAAATTTTCTTAACCACAGAGATCTGGTTTCCTCTTCTTTAAGAAGGAATTGATATTTTCTCCCTCACAATATTTTGTGACAATAAAGGGAATGATGCATCTAAAAGTGAACACCTAACAAAAAGGGATTTATAAAGATCAGAAAGAAAAACGTTTTCTAAAAGCAAGCCAGAGATTCATTTTTTATAGGAAGAAACTTACAGCCACAGTTTTTGGCTGCATCAAGAAGACTTTTCTAGGCAAGACCAAGCCTAGGTCAGAGCCATACCTGGCATGAGCTTCCCACAAGTTTTAGTACATTGTTATAGAAGGGTTCAGAGAAGGAGAGCACTACTCTTTGTTAACCTCAAATGGTAAAAGCATTTACTGGCAAAAAAATATATACTAAGCCAATAGTCAGAAGCAGGAAGTTAACTAAAAATGACATCAAAGTAGTTAGCAAATCAAGTTCTGGGGAACAAGTCCATGTTAGCCATAAAAAGGCTGAGAGAAGAAGTGATGTTCAAATGGACCCAATGAAGCAATTCTAAAATTAATTCCATAATAACCATGAAGCAACATCCAAGATGGCTGTTTAGTAAGCAGCTCATTGAAAACTGCTGGAAAAGAGTAGGCTTCTAGAGCTTCTCTTAACAAGTTCCATGAGATAATTAAACCAATTAAAGTCTCTCCTTTTTATCTAAAATGTTATTTTAATCTACCATCCTTTGTAGAATTGAGAATAATCAGTCATATAATTTCCTCTATTCTATGGCTTAGAATTGGAATTGGAATCCCAATAGGATGGCCAAATGTCAAAATCATCTATTTGCATCATATCACACTGCAACCAAAGCTGACCAGGTATTAAGCAGATTTGCTGACCTAGGAACAGATTGCATAGAAATGAATAAAATGAAGTAAACTTCCTGAAGTTCCTCCTTTACACCAACCTATACAATAGCTAGAGCTATAGAAAAACAGAATCTGTATTTAAGTCTGGACTTTGAAACACTGGCCAGTTGCAGATAAAAGCAGGAAAAGGGAAATGGTCATTCAGACAGATCTGGCATGGGACTCACACTTATGAAAGACACTGCAGCAGGTAAGAGATGAACCAGAGAAGACTCTCAATAAGACCAAGACAAGCATGACTCCTGGAGCTGTTCTTGACATAACAGTTCTGCCAATTCCTGTTCAGGAAGAATTGGAGTAAACTTGTTTTCATATTTAGGCTAACTCTTTAGTATGATGTATGTGGTTCATTATATAATGTGAATTCTGCCAATTTATGTAAAAGTTTCTGTTAAAAAACATCCCCCTTCACCCCAGCCCCTGTCAGATATTGTCAGGATGGATATTTGAACCAGGTGTATCCTAATTAACAACTGTAGTTAAAATTCTGTGGTCCTGAGTAAGCCAATTAAGCAACTCCCATATGGAATTTGTCTTGTTAAGGCCTCCTGCCTAGGTATGCTAAATTTTACAAATGCATCTGGTATAGTCCCTTATGTAGTATAAATGCCCAATTTTGTCTTGCTTTCTTTGTTAACTTTGAGACTCTTCCATAATTTTATTCTCCACTATTCTAAGGTGACCACAGTCAACCTTAGAATAAAGTACTTCATTCACTCGCTCAACAAATACTTACTGAACTCCTACAGGGGGCTAGTACGTACTTTAAATGTTTTCTTCTCATACTACCACCAACTCAGTTCACCTAGTCTCTAAAAAGTATAATTCGCATATCCATTTTCTCTTTAAACTTATTATCTATATACCTTCTGCCAATATGCATCATTTTCCTTCCTTTGTGCTCAGTGAATTATGCTTCACAAGAAAAGTCATTAAATGCAGTGGTTAAGAGAAAATCTTTGTAGCCTCACTGCCACAGTTTTAATCCCAGCTCTGGTCCTTGTCATTTATTTGCCTTGAGTAAATTACTTCACCTAGGTCTCTCATTTTCTCATTTATGAGATGGTGGGAGTGATAGCTCCTACTGACCTGCCGGGCTTTTGCGAGCCTTACAGAAGTTGATTTAGGTAAAGCACTTAGATTTCTTGGCATAATAACCAAGCACTACCTAAAGTATCAGCTATTATTATACAAATTCCAATGTTAAAATTTTTCACATATTTATCCGTGACTGGTCAGTGCAGCCTTGACTCTCCCCACCAGTCTAAGTCTTATAAGACTCAATCCCATCAGACCCAATCCCTTTTTTAAAAACAAATATTTTGTAGTCCTACAATTACCATCTTGAAATAAAATTCATAGATAATATAACCAATCCAAGACTATGAGAAAGCTAGAAATACAATATTTACACTGAGCAAATTTCAGAGAAGAGAAAGAAAAGAGGAAACGAGAGAGGTTATAGGTTAAAGAGATTTAAATGGCATATCAATCAACTGCAATTTGTGGAGCTTATGACATAATTAGAAATATGAACGGTTACTGAATATGTGATGATATTACAGAATTACTATTAGTTTTCGGCATAACATTGAAATTATAATTATTTTTAAATGAGCCCATACCTTCTAGAGATACAAACTAAAATAGTTATAGATGAAAAAATGTTTGATATTTTCTTCAAAATAATATGAGAGTGGAGGAAGGTGGTGGGGACATAGCTGAAACAAGATTAGCCATGAAGTCCATTCTATTTTTGGATCTTTTACATATTCTACAATTTAATACAAAAAAATTGTAAAGATGTGATTATAGAGAAAAGAAAAACCAAGAAGGATCACAGTCCGATAACATTTTAATTAATGCCATACTGCAGTAAAAAAAAAAAAAATCTTTTAAAATATAGAAAAGAATTCCATCACAGAATCAGTTTTATTGCAATTTGAAATGTAGCAATTATACCTTTGTTCGTTATTTTTCACTCACTGTCTCTTTTCCACTTTACGAAACTTAAAAAAAATTTTTTTACAAACCTCAGTAGCGCTTCAGGGTCAGGAAAAAAAGAGAAAAAGGTGTAGAACTGTGTTCTTTAGCATGGAGAACTGAATAAAGCAAAGCCCCTATAATGCAAATGTAGTCTGCTTGAAGTTTTGTCCTTTGGTTACAGTCCTGTGGGACCCATGGGCATAAGCCCTACTAGCTATCAGAGTTGGTGAAATATAGAGGTGTCCCCTGGTGGCTGCAGCAAAACCGTGCACTAGATGTAAAACCGGGGCACCAGGCGTGTGTAAAAGCTCCCCTCTGAGAGATAATGACGCTCTGGATCAAGGCAGAGGAAGCACAGGAAGATGGCGCCCACCAGGAAAGAAAAAGAAAATGAAAACCAGGGAAGGCATAGGCCGAGCACAAAGATGGTACTCACCAGTCTCCATCCTAGAGACCACCTAGCTGGCCACCAAATATGAGTCAAATCAAATGCCTGCTCCGAGACAAGCACAAAGCCTGGCGCCCCTCCAGCGGCTGCTTCTGCGCGGAGCCCTGGGGCAGGTGAGTTCCAAGCGCAGACCCTTTAAGAGCCATTCTTCAGTTTGTTATATAGCCTTGTGAACCTCCTGGATGCGAGCCCGTCGGTTTTAAAAGGTAGATGTTTGGGGGGACTGTCGCTCAGGTGCAGGTCTTAAAAGTGGGGGTGCCTGCTGTAGGGTGCAAATCTTTCATTCTTCAGGGGGGAGCTGGGGGTTTTGAGTTCCCTCCTAACTTTTCACCGCACCTGGGTGGGGTCTGTGGCGAAAATGCTTCCCTGCCTCTTCCTAATCGCTTCGACGTGGCCGGCTCTCTTTCACCCAGTATGTAGCAATTGCAGAACCAGTTTTTAGGTTGTTTGAAGAGGAAGTTGTTCCATATGTAACGGAAGATTGCTTTTGTTTGTAGGAGGAGCTGAGTTCAGGACGCTCCTTCGCCATCTTGAACCAGCGCTAGGCATAAAACCATGGCACCAGATGTGATAAACACCCCATAGGATTCTACTTACGGAAGTCTCCTGTCTTCAAAGATTTCACAGCTCGAATTCCTTAAAACTGTTGTCCTTGCTCCCCACTAATCCTTTCCTTGCCCTTTTCAGTGGGTAACCAAACCAACCATATGTAGTAGAAAGAGCCCTCTTCTCAGTTTGTGGTGAAGGGAAAAAGGAATCACTGATTTTGCTGTGGTAGTTGTCCTCTAGAAGAATATTATATTGTCTGTAAACTATTTTTAAATACTTGAGCATAGAAATTGCGGTGTGTAGGTATGTTAGTTTTAACCTACATCTAAATATTAACTTATATTTGAAGGTTCCTAATCAGGCCCTCTCCCCATGGAGAGCAGTTAGTATTTGAATGATGCTAATCAGAAGTCTGTATTTCAGAGGCAGCAACCACAAGCATTTTTCACTATTTTAATCTCCTGTCAGCACTAGAGGGTTTGTTGATTAGCACAGAGGATATTAGAAATGACTTTTTATTGGTCAAAGAAGAGATATTTGAGACATAGACTCACTAGAAATATCAGTACCTCAGCAATTGCATATGTATAAACATGGTTACCCCAAATATTATACCCTTGAAGTGACATCCTTATCCTAGAATTTTCTTATGTTCAGGGTTTTGCCATTAACAGAGAATTCTGTCACCCAATTCTTAGGTTATCTGAATCCTGCCTGTAGAATATTGTCTTTCTCCAGTGTACATTTCATGCAAGATATTAGGCGCCAAAGAGTGGGACTGAGATTGCAAGGACAGGCAGGGTACATAACTGCATTTGTACGGTTTGCTAGTTAATATTTATACATATACAGAATCTGGTATGAAATTTACTTTCTTTATAACCTGTCTATTGGATATGGAGGTTGAATTGGGGGAGACTTATAGCTCTCACCTACATCAAAGTAATATTAGCTCTCACATCTACCAATAAAAACCTATCCATTGATTGTGTACAGCCAACTTGGCTTAGATCACTGTATAACAGATGCATCCCTGACATTTCCAATTAGACATAAAATGCTTTTTCCTATAGAAACCTCAAGTTTCTTAACTATTTTACCATAGGTACATATGTTCTTTATCATTGTAAGTACGGCACACTTCTGTGCATATCAAGGGTCTGCAAACTGCTGCCCAGGGGTCATATATGGCCTGCTGCCTGTTTTTGGATGACCAGTGAGCTAAAAATGGTTTTTACAATTTAAAGCAGTTGGAAAAATTAAAAGAAGAAGATTTCATGACATGAAAAATATGTGAAATTTCAATTGCAGTGTTCCTAAATAAAATTGTATTGGGACACACCCATGCCCATTTGTTTAGGCACCGTGTCCCCTACTTTCACATTCCAACATGAGAAGTTGCAACAGAGATATTATGAAACTCAAAGCGTAAATTATATAGTATCTGGACCTTTACAGAAAAAGTTTTGTAAAAAGTATATACCATAGGTATTTTTAGACTACTATGAGGGAAAAAAATCATACAATGTTATAAAGAACTGATTTTTAAGTTCCAAATAATTAAGTTAAGAATTATCAGAGGACATGTAAACTATCTGTAAGTTGGGAACCGTCTTGAAGAGGGTTTTAGGTCCTCCAATTTTAAGGTAAGATAAACATTTTAAAAAATAAAATAAGTAATATAAATGTTTGGTTATCACTCGTACATAAAAATTAATTTTCACCAACCCTGGGAATGGTGCCAGGGCACAGCACCTGACCAAACATAAACAAATAATTAAAACACCATGCCAGTATTCTTTATATAGGCAAAAGGCAAAAATGTTTGAATAAACTTGTCAGTACCACACTGCTTCAATCTGAAATCCACTCCTATCTTTCGCCCTCCTTTTTAATCTTTTGTGGTTTTTAATATGCCTGCAAATTGAAATACATTAGAGGAGAATTATAGCAATGTTGGTCTCACAGTAATGAATCAATAAAAAGTTTTGATCAACCTTTGGGGCAAAAGCAGCCAATTAAAGTATGCCTCCTATCTAAATCATTCTGGAGCGATTTGTCAACAAATAGGGCAAGAATTGCCATGAGCAGTTATATTAAATCAGAAGAGGCAGACGCATTTTAATATACTGATATACAGATTTCTCTGGATGCTGCATCTCTTTTATTTAACCTCAATAAGAGTCTCTTCAAGCTAGACACAGACAACCTGTCAAAATAGTAGCTGAGGAAGACGATTCCAGCTCATTAGAACTGTGCTCATCACCATTGTAAGGAGCTCCAGGGAAAATGGAAAATTAATTGAGTCTCCACAAAATAAGTCCAGACAGGCAGGTTTTTCTAACCTATTGCTCCTAATCTTCACTGGCAAAGGCCACACTGAGCATTTTTGAACCACTTAAAAAAATAATAATAATAAAAAGGCATTAAAAGTATACGTATTCACACACAAAAACATTCCTTGTTTTCCAAAAGTCAGTAATCAATCACTTTTAAATCAAAGAGAGATTCCCAATCAACCAAGAGAAATTCAGCACATTGATATTAGCATATGGGAAAAAAATCTACGAATAAACTCAGACTAAGAAAAAAAATCAAGGCTATTTGCTAGTCCGATTTTTAAACAAGTGCTTAAGAAAGTAGGAGGGAACTTGGTCAAGTTTTTCTTTAACCATTCTGCAGTCTAGCAAAGAGCTGTGTTACACACTAAATAAATAATGTTCCAGAGAACAATATCATAGATTCCACTAGGCACATAGCAAGAACACTGCTGTGAGTTCAGAACTATCGTGGGTTGTCCGTGCTTTTTTTTACTGGGGGAATGGGGATATCATGGAACCCTGGAAGAACTATCCATAGCAGTCCACCTGGCTCTATCCCTCAGAATGCGCATCAAGAGGCCATCTTGCCTTTGCCTAAAAGCCACGGGGGCAACCAGAAGGTCTTTAGTCACCCTTGTCAGTCCTGGCACAAGCCGCTATGCATGGAGATTCTGCACTGGTCTGCATTTTCAGAACCACTCACTCCCTACCTCTCAAGGCCTGTCTAGGACTCTGCCGTCATTTTACCTGATGTTTCTATTGGTTTTCTCTCATAGGAAGGAGAAAGCCAGTGACTAGGACTGTAGCTCTGGAGTGTAAAATGTTGGATCCGAATCCTGGCCTCCTGACTTACCAACTATGTGGCCTGGGATAACTATTTAACTAGTCTATGCCTGTTTTTCGACCCAAAAATGGAGAAAACTATAGTCACTTGCATCATTGGGCTGTCCTGAAGATACATCAGTAGTTCTCAGTCCAACACTCTCTTCATATTACAAATATTTAGTGACATCCTCTTAAACATCCTGATATGAAATTCATGAATAGTGCTGTCTACCAGGATATTCTTTTCAAAAATAATGTAATGCCTTAACTTTAATATAAAGAAGAAATAAAAGAAAGATAATTTGTAATAAAATAATGTTTTAATAAGTAAATGCTCAAACATGATTATTCTAGAAGATATAATAAATTGCCCCACTCTTGCACATATACATGGAATAACCATTAATGCAGCTACAACCACCTCAAACCATGTGCTGCAGGCAGGGACATAATGTCCAAAACAGTGAAAAACTCTTGATAAGGTTCCAAACGAAACAAAATACGATCTTCTGATCTTAATTTACACGATAGATACACTCTTGGAAATGTCCGCATCTTAAAAATTCAAATTTTCCTTCCTGTTTATATGTAAAACCAAAGTAGGTTCTAGGCTTCAAAAATTATAAAAATAAGATTTCACGCATAGAAATGGCCACAAAACATTAGAGACATTTATGTGAGAATTGAGCAAAGTCAATTCTTCACTATGTGGGACAGTCCCTATATGCATTGCAGGAAGTTTAGCAACACTGGCCCTGTCACAAATCATTGTAGACAACAAAAACACCTTCACAAATTTTCACAATGCCCCTAGAGAATGCTAACATCCCCTTTCAGGACCACCGGATTAAGTGAAACAGAAAACATAGAAAAGCGTCTAGCACATGGTTAATGCTCAAGTTATAACTATTTTTACTAACTCTTTCTACTTTTGTGTAATCTCTTACAACTCTCAAAAACTTGCCTCTACAACATATTCTCACACCATATTGGGTACCAGCAAAACAGACCCTATTCTATGAGAACCTGTACCCTAGATTAAAGCAGAATATGAGAGTCATTGGACTACATGCCTTAAAAAGCTTAGCAAACTCTCATCTACCACTAATAAAATAATAATAAAAGGGGTTAAAAAGATATAAAACTCAACATAACCACAGCCCAGAAGGACTCATAATGAGTCTTATTTCCTGCTTTAAAAGCCCTAATAGAGAACTAGATATTGCAAGGAATTCTGGGGGTGCATATATAATATGACTGCTTTGAATTGATGTTTTAAGAGCTTTGGGGTACTGATTTTGTCCTTTGTCTTCTCATATATTGAACAAGTATTAAATTGAGCGAGTAAATCAGGTAATCTAAGATAGAAAATTCATGTAATGTATTTCTAGGGACTTTGGAGGGCTGTTTTAATCAGGAAAATGGCTGCTGAGGCAGAGAAGTACTTGACAGTCCGCAGGTGCTGAGAAGCAGAAGTCAGCCAGGGTCCCACAGCTAAGGCCAAGCCCCAATGTGCCAGGCAGTGTTCTGGTATTAACATACACAAAGCAAGAAAAATGGGACTTTGGTAATTTCATTCTACCCACTGATGTATTCTCACTTCCTAAGTAACCTTATGTCTTTAAAAATATACATCTAAATCTTTGGCTTGACCTGTCCTCAGAACCTCGTAGTTGTCTATCCAACTACCTACACAACAATACAACTTGGTCATCTTAATGGGAATCTCACAATTAACATATCCACCTGTGCCTCCAAATGTGATACCCTGAGAAGTGTAATAAACATTTGTTGAATGAATGAACAAACCAGTGTTAGACAGTAATAGCTAGAAAAACCGATGTGTAGCCTGGGTGGTGGTCAAGGAATCTTGGAAGAAAAGAGAGACGTCTGAGCCTGCAGAAACCAGGAGCAGCTAATATTTCTGAAGAAGCCCTGTCTCCACAATGGCACACCTGGGCAGAGGTCCTGGGATTTTTAAGGCTAATTAGATCTGAGATCTCTGAAACTGGTTAAGTCTGTGTCTATGAAGGAGTATTTGATCTGTGGTTTAGATCCAGGCTATCAGTGAAGAATGCATCCAGGAAATAGGAGTATGAGCATGTCGGCATACCCTGTGGTACAAAATTCTGCGGCCTGGTTAACCATTCATTTTGGTTAAGATCTCCTTTATTCAGGCACGTATCCTCATTAGGCTCTTCAACTTTCATAAAACAATGTTACTCTTATTTCCAGTTCAATGAATAGTTATTGCACATGAGTTGCTCTTGTCCAATAATACAAAATATCTGCTTTTCAGGTACTTATGAAGGAGTATAACTTCAGATTTTCCTCTGGCCAATACCTATCATATGATCATTTGTCAAAATGACATTTACAGAGGGTTACCCAAAAGATTTGCCATCCATCCTTCTGCTGGATTCTGCTAAGCTGGATCACTAAAGAACTAGGCCTTGTGATTGTTTCATCTTATTAGCAGTAATTTACTCAACTGCTCTTGGGCATTATGTCTTTAGCATATATTGAAGAATATTATAAAGAAGAGCTCCATGACACACCACACCTAGTTAGCTGTACAAATATTACTGATGAAGACTATTTTATGACAGTGCACAGGAGTAGTCTCCCCAGGCTTAACCTCAAGAATACCCAGGCCTCTTCTGATGAATTGTCCTATTCTATCTTATGAACAACATGAATCATGCAACTGATCAAAGTTTTCTTTTGGAGTGACTTTTGAAATGTTTAGAAATAAAATTTTCAATCATTTTACATGATACTTGGGTGCTAACTTTATTGCATGTTAATCTTCCCTTACCATGATTTTGTCCCTCTCTAATCTCCTTGTTTGTTTTTATAAATAGTAAATATAAAGCTTACATATGTGTAGTCAGATATCATATTTTATTTTAAAATTATTCGATATCTATATGTAATGAATTTATATTTAATTCATCCAAATTATTTTTGTAAATAATTATTTGTTAACTCATTCAGGCCATGTGTCAACTCTAATAATTCATTCTGTTATACCTGTTATACTATATTTTTTCTTTATGTCAATTCACAGGTAAGGGTGTTCTAATTTCGTAGACAATTATGAGTTTTAAAGTCTTAGGCTCTGACACTAATATAAAATAATATTGAATGTCAACCGTAATTTTAAAAAAAAAATTTAAGTCTTAAGCTATGGAATGGCTAATTTTATTGATCAAATATTCAAATATTTACTGACTATCAACTCTGTGCCAGGCAGTGTTCTGGTATTAACATACACAAAACAAGCACAGTCAGTGTTCTTATATAGCAGATATTCTGGGGAGAGAGTGATAGGGAAAGATTAACTACAGACATGCAAACACATAAACCAACAGAATAATTTCCAGTCGGAAGCCAAATTTTTAAGGCAGTACAGTAGGTTTAGGTGATAATGATTGGGGAGAAGCTTCAGATTGGGTCATTGTGGAAGTTCTCTTTGGAGGTGACAGTTGAGTGGAAACTTAAATGATGAGAAGAGAGTCATACAAATATCTAGAGCTCTAGATAGAAGTAAAAATAAATATAAAGTCTCTAGTGTGAGAAAAAGCTTGATGTGTTCAAGGAATCATAGAAAGCATAATGAGCAAGGGAGAAAGGGGTATAAGTCAAGGAAGTTGGCAAAGGTCATATTAGAGATAAGGGCTATGTAGAGAATTAAAATAATGTGAAAAAAGTTACTATGTGACTCTTTAAATTGGGTAATGAAGAAAGAACATTCTAAGAAGGTGACATCTAAATAGACTTTAGAAAGGCTGAGCTAGTGCAAAGGTCTTTAGCAAAGATGCGGAAATTTTCATGATTTTGACAACCAAACCAGTCAATAGAGAAAAGAAGCCTGATTAAAGTACATTGGAGAGAAATAAGATATATGCCATGTTTAGGAATAAGAAGACTAAAGACTAAAAATATTTCAATTTGCCTGTAAGTCAAACAAATTCCAATGAAAATCTTCCCAGGATTTCATGATCCTGACATAAAGTTCCTAAAATTCATATGAAAGTACAAAGGGGTAAAAATATCTCTGAATACTTTGAAGAACATACTGGGGGTATGCTCTATCATTTATTATAAACCTATAGTAAATAAGATTATGTGCTCTTGATTCAGAATTATGCAAATAAACCATTGCACCAAAGAAATAACATAGGGATCCAGAAAATAGTATAAGATACTGGTGACATTACAAAGCATTGAAGAAATAACGGGCTATTCATTCAAGATGCTAAGACAACTATGTAAAAGGTATGAATAGGCAATTCAAAAAGAAGAAACACCAATAGCTAATAAACATATGAAAAGATGATCTACTTTACTAGATGTCAGGGAAATGCAAATTAAAATCACAGTGAGGTACCAGTTCAAACTCATCAGTTTGGCAAAATAGAAAAGTGTGACAATTCAAGTTTTAGCATGAATATGATGAAATAGGAACTTCTGATTTACTGTAGGTGGGGATGGAAATTGGCATAAAATCTATCAGTAGAAAATGAAGTATACAGTAGTTATTCAATGGAATATAATATAGAATTAAAATGAATAAATTAATGTATTAAAATGAATAAATCTGAAGAATATTATGTGGACCATAGATGTAAGCTGTAAAATGACATGTATAATAAACTACTTATGTAACATTTGAAAACTTGTAAAAATAAATACTGTATATCAGTTATGGATATATACTTGCATGACAATATATAAAAACATATAGGCTTAATGAACACCAAATTCAAGTTAATGGTTAATGGTTACCTTTGGGAATGGGAGAGAATTCATTCGAGAAGAATTTCAATTGTGCCTGTAACATTTCTGTTAAAAACGTAAAGCAAATATAGAAAAACATTAAGATTTTATAAAGCTAGACAGTGGCTATGTATGTTGATATATCTTTATTTTATTATTCTCTAGCTATTCTCTGTGTTTGAATTATTTCGTAGTTTATAAAGAGAGAATAAAAGTGAGGAAGTGAAAACAATCAATATAGACGACTTGAATAGTTTTACTGTGAAGGGACGGAGATATGGAATGGTAACTTAAAAGGATTAATATAATTTTTTTTTTACTAAAATGATGCTAGAGTATTTTGTATGTTGATATGAATAATCTAGCATAAAGAGAGAAACTGACTGAAAAGAGAGTGGACAAACCAAAGGAACTAAGTCCTTAAGCAGCAAAGCAAGACAGGAAACTAAGCTTAAGTGAAAAGACTCATTGTTCACAAGCAGAGCCATACTCTCTCCCTTGTTATAAGGAGAAAAACAAAAAGATGAAGGCAGATGCAGGTAGGTTGGAGGATTTGATAATGGAATATGAGGGGAGCTGAAGCACTGCCTATCTTACTACGGCTATTGGCTATTTTCTTAGTAAAACTGGAGGGCAAACAGGTGGGATCTGTTTGAGCAGGTTGTCAAGGTGGAAATATTAAGAGTGATGAGTAATTTTTCTAAGTATGGGAAAAGGAATTTTTACAGGAAACTCATAGAAATAAATTCTAACTAACCTAAGCCAATTTGGTTAAACACAAGTATGTTAATTTTAGTAGATAATAATGGGAACCAGAAATTGAAAGTAAGTGAGAGTTTGCTAGTCCCCTACAACCTTATTACCAGGTTTTAGTAAAAGAATTAGACAAAAATCTCCCACACATAAAGACCATTATTAAGTTAACATTTTTAGTTAACAGACCCCAAACATACCATATAGCCTGTTCTGTAAGCCCAGTAAAATCCCTTATTGGTGCTACAATCATGCCTTGCATGGAAGGTTCCTTTGGAACAGATGTGACAATATTCTAGAGGCAGAATGCAGTTACCCTAATGGTCATCAGCAAGCCAACAAGAATCCTCCAGAGATGGCTAGGCACAGGACTGTTAGGGATGAAGCTTCCTACTTTATCTTATTGGTGAAGGATGACTTAGTAGACTCATACCAAGACAGCAAGTGTTTCTAGAATATTTTAGTTAATTCACAAATTTTATCTATCACTAATCTCACTAGTGAATACCCATTTCCAATATCCATTATCCAATTATCAAGCCACTAATTTCACCAATAAATAACAGTATTTATCTTCCATTATGCTAATATTTTTAAATCTGGTGTTAATTGAAATTAAAGATTATTGAAGATTATAGTAGCTATCTCTGAAATGTGGCCTTTTTGTTAAATGTCAACCATCCCCTCCTTCCCCCTAGAGGATTATGTGCTGTGACCAGACAATTGGCCATACCTAGATTGTAGCTCGGATTCACACAGGCTAACACATATAAACACGTGTGCACATGTATACCTATGTCAAAATATTTTAAAGTGAAATATAGGCATTATCTTACGTAAAGTAAGATTCAGATGTTGTTGAATTCTCATTTGAAATTTGAAGTCACAAGCCTCACTCAGCCAATAGACAGTTACTCAGTGTGAGATCCTAGTTCGTCATCAGAGACTAGACTTAAATCATTAACTATGAGACATTTAGAACTTCCTAAGCCTCTGCTTCAGTTTCCTCACATGCAAAATGATAATAGTATCTACCTAATCTGTATAATATGTGAATAAACTAAACAAAGTTATCTAATGTTTCTTATTATGGTTAGTGTTTTGGCTAACATCTTTTGGCTAATATCGTTTTAAAAGGTATTGAACTGGTAACTCCATTTCATTAGCTCTGTGTACATTGTATCACTTTTAGATGATATAATGGGCAAATGTCTGTGTGTTTCAAGCTCAGAAACTCCTTTGAGTCCTACAAAACTGAAGCAGTTCTGGAAACCTCTTTTCAGGATAAGTGCTTCTTAGGCAGACAGAGTACCTGCTCCTGGGAATTTTGTGCTAAGAGGTTGGTGCCCCACTCACATCCATTTCCTGCCTTGAACTCTGCTACAAATGCACATTTCTCTCCTATGCTTCCTGCTCTGCCTATAAACAATCCTTTAAAAAATGTGCTTTGTATTTACAATAGCCAAGATATGGAAGCAACCTAAATGCCCATCAACAGATGATTGGATAAAGAAGTTATGGTTCATATATACAATGAAATATTTATCAGTTATAAAAAGAAAAAAGAAAAAAAAGAAATCCTATCATTTGCAACAACATGGATGGACCTATAGAGGTGATTATGCTGAGCGTAATAAGTCAGTCAGAGAATGATAAATATCATATGATTTCACCGACATGCAGAATCTAAGGAACAAAAAGAACAAGCAAATAGAAAACAGACCCACAAATATAGAGAAAAATCAGGTGATGACCAGAAGACGGGGGTTGCTGGAAGAAAGTGGTGGAGAGTTAACTAAGTACAAATTTGTAGCTGATAGATGGTCTCAAGGATGAGGAGCATGGCATAGGGAGTGCAGTCAGCAGTAAGGTAATGTCTATGTGCAGAGCCCAAAGGAAGATAGAGTAATCAAGGGGATTGTTTCATAAACTATATAAATGTCTAACCAATGTACTGTATACTTGAAAATAAAAAATAAAATAAAATAAAATGTGCTTTGGCTCAGCTAGCTTGTCAAACTAATTCTCTCTCATCTTTCACTGCTAGACTATATAAAGAGAAGTCTCACTCATTGTCTCTTTTCTACTACCCAATTAGTCTGTAATGCACTGCAAGCTGACTTCCTTCTCTATTATGCTACTGAAATGCTCTCTCAAAGGTCATAGATTCCTCCCTATCACCAATCCAATAGTGTTTCCTCAGCACTCATCTTCTTAATTCTCTTTGCAGCCCTTGACCCTGCTAACCTTTCACTCTTCCTCGGTCATCTAAGTGTGCAAGCAATGAGTACTGGAGGAATTCAGACCTCAAAAATAGTTCAATAGCATCATTTAAACTGGGTTTAGTATCTATAAAATTCAAGTCACTGATAAAAGTACAACATTTATCATGACTTTATATAGAAGGAAATATTTGTAACTTGCTGATACACAACATACCTTATTGATTCTCTTAGCAGCCTGTCCTTGTTCTAATAATTATTTTGAAAACATGGCTGGTGACCAAGGGGAAACAATAAAGGAGAAGGTTGGTGCTACCCAATAGCCTTGTTGTCTCTCTAGAGCAGGGGCTTGGGCAAAAGTGCCCACTACAACCAGTTCTCCTGGGGGCCTACCAGCCCTTCCCACCCTAGGCATCACTACTGGGACCAGAATGGAAATGACCTTGCGGACCTCCTTTTCAGCAGTCACCACCAACAGCAAAGCCTATGGAACCAGCACATAAGTATGCCCTTCAATAGCACCAAAGTATGCCCTCCTCCTCTAGCACACTTGCCTACTCCCCTAGGGACAAAAAGGACAGTTTGCACCCCGTCAGCACCCTGCACCACTTTGACTCGGCCCTCTCCGGCCTCTCCCTCAACTCTGGGTCCAGCCTATCCCTGTACTCCACATCCTCGATGTCCAAAGATGAAGAGGAGCCAGAGACATTTGCGTTTGCTAAGAAGCTCTTGGTGAAGTGCTGTTGCCAACTCTGCTACAGTGTGTTCAAGGACCCTGCAATCACTACATGTGGGCACATGTTCTGTCGAAGATGCACCTTGGAGTCAAAGAAGTGTCCTGGGGACATCAAGCTGACAGTCATGGTAAACAACACTGCAGTGGCCAAGCAGATCTGGGAACTCTTCATCCACTTCAGGCATGGCAATCTGGGTGGTGAGGGCTGGGAAGCTCATCATCTTTGAAGAAGGCCCAAAGGGTGCCCCTTCACCATCGAGCCCAGCAGCTGGAAGGCCCATGAGGGCGATTGTGACTACAAGCCAGTGAAGAGCCTGAAAAACACCAGCTGCCCACTGCTCGTTAAGATAACCTATCAGCCCATCTCAAGGGGTGTGATCACATAAAGTGTTCCCATTCCAAGTAGGAGTACACATTCACTGGGTACCAGGACATATACGAGAGGTACCTGAGGATATGCTGCTTGGACAGGCTAAAAAATTCATTTAGCAGACGGTTGACAGCTTCCACAAGATGCACATGGCACTGGCCTAGAAGGACCAAGAGATTTCTTTCATACACTCCATGCTGATCAAATTCTTGAAAAGATTAACCATATGAGAAGATCTTTGAGTTCAAGTCTGATGTTCTAGACAAAAACCAGAGCAATTTCAATGAGGATCATATGGAGTTCTGGAGGGATGTATCCATGTTGAATGAGGAACCCCACATCAATACATAGCTGAACATGGGCACCCAAGGATCCTGTGACTTTCAGCAGATCTTCAAGTGCAAAGGAACCTCATGGGCTACCAGGGCCCTGTCATCTGTTCCATGGATAACCTGCTCCTCAGTGGCTCCTTTAGCAAGATAATCAAGGTGTGGGGCAACTGTACCATGTACAAATGCCCGAAGATGCTGAAGGGCTGTGACAGCATGGTGCTGGTGCTCTGCATCCAGGGGTGAGAGCTCTGCTGTGGCTCAGTAGACTGCATCATCACCATGTGGGACATCTAGAACCTGCAGAAAGGGAACATGATCTGTGCCTAGAAAACGAGAGTGCACACTAGTCTCCTTGCACAACATGCTCTTCAGCAGCTTTCTGAAGGCAATCAAGGTCTGGGACATAGTGGGCACTGAGCCAAAGTTAAAGGAACTCATTGGCCTCAGCTAATGGGTATAGGCCCTGGTAGCCACCCAAAGCTACCCATACAGCAGCTCCTACCAGACAATCAAGATCTGGAACATCCAGACACTCAAATGCATCCATGTTCAACAGATGTCAGCAGCAGCATCTGTCACCATAACAAATCACCATAACAAAACTACTCTGTCACCATAACAAATCACCACATCGTCTGAGGTACCTAGGAGAACTGCTTGCAAGACAAGTAGCAAGTGCAGACCCTAATGGGCCATGTGGGCACCAAGTATGCCCTGGCAGTCACCTCATTGCCAGACCAGACCAAAGTCTTCAGCACACCCTGCAGTCTCTCAGGGTCTGGAGAGACTGAACATTTCTCTGCTGCATCGCCAGGGCAGAGTGACTAGGCTGGCTGTGTCCCAGGGCCAGCTCTTCTCAGGGGTTGTGGACAGCACTGTGAAGGTTTGGACTTGTCAACAGAGAATCCAGGCTGGGCCTTGGCTTTTCCTGGGCCTGCCCTGGGGGGACAGGCTGGCCATACAATTAGTCTCAGCTTCTCTGCCTATCCTGTGGGACAGGTGGGCAGGCTCACCCAGCCAGGCAATGCCCTCTCTGCCATATACCCAGCAAACCTCCCTTTCCTGGGCCTGTCATTGCTGCTGCCAGGTAGTCCAGCCCCTCTCTTTGGGTACCAGGTACAAGCATGGCCCGGCCCACCCTCCAGCCCTACTCTAGATGGACTGCGTTCTTTTTATTCAGCTTTACTGTTTTTAGACCGCATATAGATTTGGTTACTTCTCGATTAAAATAAAAGCAGTGCAAACTATGAAAAAAATAAAATGCATGCAGATTGACACCTTTAAGATTAAAAAAAAAAAAATTACCAGCTTTTCTAGTGTTCAGCTTACAATTGTTTTTCCCAGAGGGGAACTGGTTCGGTGTTTTCTGTGTTACTATGTATATTACCAAGCACTTGGAGAGGGGCAAGAAGGAGAGACAGGAAAGAGCCCTTGGAGAAAGGCTCACCTGCTTTGTCTCCATAAGCGGGTGGGGTCATTCAAGTTCTGCCACACCAGGATACATCAAAAAGATCTTTAAGAAAATAATGAAGATGGATGAGGATGTAGGGCCTCCTTCCCTAGGTTGCTGTCATTCATATCCTCATTAAAAATGTCATCCCAGGGCCCTACAAATGCCTTCCTGCAGTCTTGCCCTTCTGCAGTCAACTTCTGTCAGATTCCATCTGCTGCTCCTCCCCTCCTAGTGCTTGAGGCAGCCCTTTTGTTTAATTCTGTAATCTTTGGCTGACTGCCAGCCAAATGAAATGATTATCTGCATTGACCCCAATGCAGAAGATGGGAGCCCACCTTAGGTGACATTCTAACTAACCTTTGTGTTTCTATCTCTGTGTTATGTCTCTCCTTCTTAAGATATGGCTAATAATGCAGGGGACCCTCTTTGAACTACACAGGATGAAACTTGTATTAACAAGAAAGGCACTTATTCAAGACACCCAGAAATACAGACAAGGATACTGGGTTTTTATCAGAGGTAATAGAACCTATTCTCCCAGATCAAAGATTCAGTACTCAAGGCACTGAATATCTTACACTCCCAGTAATGGTTCCTGCTAAGAGTAGTTAGCCATTCTAGGTTAGTCACTGATTTTGCTGGTGATGGAAATACCTCAAGAATTTCCTTTACCTACCTGAATTGCAGAGGCAAACCAACAGTGTAAGCAAAAAGAAGCCTAGAACACTAAGCAAAAAGAAGCCTAGAACACTAAGCTTTTTTTGTCTACCAAAAAAAAGGAGCACATGATTCTAGAGATGAAAACTTTCCAGATTCTTATGTCACCACCTTACCCACAATGTCAAAATAAGTAGATGCAACATGAAGGAAAAGATTAATGCAAACAGTGAAATTTGGATGTAACTCCATATTTCATTGGCTTTTCATTCAGTGTTGTTGTGATATTGTGATTTATAAGAAATTTATATTTGATCCATGTCCTGGTTTCAGGCACAGAGCTTCCAAAACTCCTTGGAATTTCCTAAGTTATGAGAATGACAAAGGTAACTTTTATTATGTTAATGATGTGACTTAGGACCTCACCTAGTGATAGGGGCTGGTTGCCAGGGGAGCCAATCCTGTGATAAGAGGGTTGTAACTTTCAGTCCCACTTCCAATCACCAATGGGCAGTGATTTGATCAATCATGCGCATGTAATGAGGTCTTTATTTGGTTGTCCAAATCCAAAAAACAAGGTCCAATGAGCTTCCTTCCGGGTTGGTGAACACATAGAGATTGGGGCTAGAGAAGCACTCGGAGAGGGCATGGAAGCTCTGTGCCCTTTCCCCATATCTTGCCCTAAGCACCTCTTCTATCTAACAGTTCCTGAATTACATCTTTTCATTATAAACTGGTAATTTAGTAAGTAGAACATTTCTTTGAGTTCTGAGCTATTCTAGCAAATTAATCAAACCCCAGGTGGGGTTCATTGGAACTTTCAATCTATTGCCAGCGGGTCAGAAGCTCAGGTGACAACCTGGACTTTCGATTCATGTCAGGGGAATGGGGGAGGTGTGGATTTGTAGGACTGAGCCCTTAACCCGCGTGATCTGACACTATCTCCAGGCAAACAGTGTCAGAATTGAGTTGAATTGTAGGACACCCACCCAGTGTCTGAGAATTTCTTGTTGATGTAGGGAAAACATCACGTGCACGCACGTGCGTGCACACACACACACACACACTCTCTCTCTTAGAATTGATAACCAGAACCCATTAGTTGTTAATTTGTCTGATGAACATCAATTGCTTTTTAAGCATCTGTTTTCCCTGTACTAGAGAGAACATAATGCAGAGCAATAAAGAGAAGATACGTTTTGGAACCAGAGGGATCTAGGTTAAAAACCTGCTTCACCTTTACTGGTTGCATAGTTGATAAATATACTTACTATCCAAGAGCCTTGATTTCTTCATCTGTAAAGCAGAAATAATAATAGTACTTACATTATAGAGGCGCTGAGAAGATGTCACCTATGCACATAAATCACCTAATTGAGAGCTTGGCATTTAGTAGGAATTCGAAAATTTTTATCTGTTGAATAACAAATGGAATGGTTTCTTCATGATATTAACTGATTCATTTTGGCAACCATTTCTCATTCCTATTGATTTCAGAAGAGTACATCTACAGACATACTGCCCTTTAATCCTACCTTGTACATTTTAAATCTGAAATCTTTCCAGAAAATAAAGGAGAATGCTTACCTCTTTAAGAATATATAATCATTATTGACAGTCAACCAATTGAAAAAGCACTTCTAGATTAATTAACAGTGACCCATAATTAAACATAACAGTACTTAGAGAAAGACCCACTGATACCAGAAAGCATTGTTTCAGGAATAATTGTTTATCATTCTTGTTTGCTTCCTAAGTGGCAGTTATGAACATTAGTTATCCGATTTTTAATTAAAAGTGGGAAAAATTAATAAGGTAATGCTATCAATAGAAACTTTTAAATATTTGTCATTTTGATATAAATTCAATCCTTTATAATCATATATGATATAGGATATTTTTAAGAAGAAAAAGTAGTCTATACCACATTTTTCTTGAAGCAACATGTTTTATTAAGGAGGCTGTTAAGTGGAAATTGTTTTCCTAACTTGAAATTGTTACTCTCCTAGAGAAAGAACACTGATGTTTCACAACAGGATTAGAAACATAAGTATAACACATTCTAGCACATATGAATGTATATTAAAAAATTTATATACTTATTAATAAGTATGTAGCTATTTGAAACGTATAACACAAGATATACAGCAAAAAGAAAGTATTTTGTTAGCACCTACCAGCTTTCCAGTCTATATGAATGTATATTAGAAATATTTAAATAGTATTTGTATATAACTATATACCTATTCTGTTATATCATTTTACCTAGATGTGGTTATTTAAAAGTAGATTCATTTTTCACCTACTTCATTTCTCATTTTCAGATACATCGTTCTAAATAAGCTTCTACGTCAATTTGATGATTCTAATTTTCTTTAGATATCACCAAAATAAGCTGTAGTTAAAGATGAGAGCTGAAAACCCAGTACCTTATGCTACACATGTGTTTCTCCCAGTTTGTGGCTTGTCTTTTAATTTTGTTTAGTCTATTTAGCAGGGCGGAAGTTCTTCATTTTAATAAAATCCAACTTATTTTTCTTTCATGGATCATTCTCTTATTTCGTATCTAAAATCTTATTACTAAGCCAAAGGTCAAATAGATTTGCTTCTATTTTTTTTTCTAGAATTTTTATATGCTTTATGCATTTACAGGTATGATACATTTTTCATTTCTGTGTAAGGTGTAAGGTTTGTTTCTACGTCAATTTTTTTGTTTATTTTTGTGGGGTTTTGTGTATGTGTGTGTGTGTGTGTGTGTGTGTATAGCATTGTTTGTTGAAAAGACAATTCTTTCTCCCTTTAATTGCTTCTGCACTTTTGTCAAAAATCAATCTGCTATTTGTGGTCCTTCTTCTGAGCTTTTATTCTGTTCCACTGATCTTTGTTTATATTCTGTCACCAATACCACACTGTCTTGCTTACTGCAGTACAACTCTTAAAATATAATGTCTGGCATATAAAAAAAAAAAAACACTTATACGAAGAGATAAGATAATAACAACAAAAATAAAACAGCAAAAGCAAGACAATAGAAACAATCCCCATAGCTCCAGAATTTGGAATTATCAAACTATTCTTCCTCTATTAAATAAGATAAAAGGCAAGATTTAAAATTTCAGCACAGAAGTGTAAACTATAAACAAAATGAGGCAGACTTGAAAGAGAACCAAATCAAAATCCCAAAACTGAAAACACAATAACTAAAATTAAGAACAATAAATTTTATCCAGCTGAAGAAAAAATAGTGAAATAAAAGATAAGTCAATATAATGAAACAGGAGGGAGGAAAGGGGTTGGAACAACAGGAATATACAAGATACACAGATTTTATGACAAAGGTGGAACTTTAGAACAGTGGAGGAAATGATAATCTTTTCAATAAATAGTGGGATAGGCAAAAGTAAACAACAGTGCTTACAGATGTGTAGTTAAGTAGCTAAAGAATTAAGGAAAGCAAATAAATTATTATCATAGTGATTATATTTAATGGAGGAGAAAGGTTTGTGAGTGGGACCATGGATGCTTCTGGGGCACTATTAATATTCTCTGTTTTTACTTTTATATTACTAGTGTTTACTTCATAATAATTTTGTTAAGCTGAACATTTAGGTTTAAGCAAGTTTTAAAACATGGATGAATGGTAGCAGATCTAGAAAAATGAATGTTAAACTGCCAATAGGGAAAGCTCAGAAACAACCTAATTTATATATATATATGACATGCCAGATACTAGGTACTTCAGGAAATGGGAGCAAATTAATGGAAGGATGGGGTAAAAAATAGAAGGATAAATTGAAATAGCTAATAATCACTTAGAGCTCCAAATCCCCTTTCCCATTCTCTTCATTTGTGTAACTGCCTCTTGGCCACTCGACAGAAGGCTGAAGGTTTATTTTCCAGCAAGTGAAACATTCTCTAGACTACTAAATATTTGCCAGATTTGAGAGTGAGGATATTTCTCTGAAAACAGAAAGATTAAATTAAAATATTCAAAAGAATGTTAAGACTCAGGCCCCAGACCTCTTTCTCAGCTCATGTACCGATACTTTGGAAGTCAGTCTATATCCTAATATCAAGAGATTAGTAGACTTTTCTGGTATATCTGACCACCTGAAGAGGAAATAGTTAAAGATACTTACTTCAAATGTTCTAGAAAGAAGGTTGCCAAATATAGGAAATAAAAATATAGAATGCCCAGTTAAATTTGAATCTTAGGTAAGTAAATAATTTTTTAGTATGTCATATGCAATATTTGTGACATATTTATACTAAAAATTACTTATTATTTATCTTAGGTTTAAATTTAACTGAGTATCCTGTATTTTATCTGGAAACTCTAAGAAGAACATCCTAATTAGATCAACCTACAATGAAGACCACAATTGGCAAGTTCCAATCTTATGCACAGAGCTTTCTCACGGTCAATCATGGATTATATCAGCTTCTAAAATAAAAGATAGAGAACAAAAAAGAAATTAAAAATTCAGCTTGGGTGAAACAGAGCTTTACTTAAAAAGAGAATAAATTTGAATCTGTTAACTATTTTGAAGAGATAAAAGAAATTGTATCCCTAAAATTGTAAAACCATATCTTATTAAAATCAAAAATAAAAAAAAAAAATTCCAGAAACTACCAGACACAATTTCCTAGAAATTACATATGACAATAGACATTTAAAAACCAAAAATTAGTTAAAAGATTGTTTAGAAATTTTCTAGAAATCAGAGTATAAAGAGGAAGAGGAAGAGGAAAATAAAAGAAAAAATTGGTTTTAAAAGTTAAAGAACTAATTAAAGAATGCCACTATCCAAATAATATGTATTCTAGAAAAAGAGAATGCAGAAAATAAAAGATGGAAATTAAATAGTTAAATGAAGTTTCCATTAACTGAAGAACATGAATACTCAGATTAAAAGTCCTCTAAATGCTTCCATGCAATGAATTAAAATAGACCCACAATCCGAAAGATCATTATATAATATCAGAACACTGGAAACAAAGAAAACTTTTTAGAGAGGAAAAGATCCTACACAAAGAATCAGGAACAAAAAGGACTCCAGATTTTAGCAGCACTAGAAGCTAGAAGACAATGGATTAGTGTCTTCAGTATTCTAAGTGAATTTTGTTTCCAACTTATAATTCTATATCCCGTTGTCTTAATTCATTCAGGCTGCTATAACAAAAAACTATAGACTGAACCTGCTTCCTGGCTCATAGAGAACTGTCTTGTCACAGTACTTCTATGACAGAAGCAGCAAGGGAACTCTCCCATGTCTCTTTTTAAAGGGCACTAATCCCATTCACATGTGGGCTTCACCTTCGTAATCCAATCACCTCCCAAAGACCTCACCTTCAAATATCATTGCATTGGGGTTTAATTTTCAAAATATGACACAAACATTCAGTCTGTAGCACTGGCTGAACTATCAATCAAGGATGAGGATAGATGGAAACCATTTTCAAACATAAGATTTCAAATTTATCTACTGAGAACTTTCTTTCAGTAATGTACTGGAACATATGCTCTGCCAAAACAAGAGTTTAAGTTAAGAAAGAAGGCAACGTGGGATCTGGAAAACATGGGATCCAGCACAAGAGAGGCGAAGAGAATTCCAAAGATGATTGTGAAGAAAGATCTTCAGATGACTGCTGTGAACACTAACAAGAAATTAAACAATACAGCCTGGAGGGGATAAGAAAGTCTTGGGAAAGACAGATTATCTGAAGTGTTTAACCATTGGAGGAGGAAATTTACAAATCTGGGATAACATTTGGAGATAATTTATTGTTTTGTGTGTAGAAAATGAAAGAAAAAAAATGAGACAACTGCAAAAACATCATAAGGACAGCGGTTAACATTATAGGCTCCTGAAGCAGTCTCTTCGGATTCAAATCCTGGCTCTGCCACATATACCTTAGTTTCTTCAAATATAAAACAGAGATAATAATAATAGTACTTACTTCATAACATATATATATATTGAGTTATATATATAAAAATCTATGGAAATATCTAAGAATAGTGTCTATCAATCACAATATAAGAGCCCAATACATGTTTGTAATTACAATATAATTCATGCCTCAGCTATATGTAGCATGTATACAGTCACAATAATATTAAACTGAATATTCAATAAAGTGAAAATATAGTAATACTGAGGCAGATGGTGAGATAAGACGAGTACATGTTAATGAAGGGTGGGGAAAATGTGTATGGAGGGGAAGATATTATCAATACCCATTTTTGGATAATGTCTAAAAGTGAAAAATCAAAAAATAGTAGTAGAAACATACTATTTCCAGGTATAAATGAAAATACTAGAAGAATTGGCTTAAAGAATTAAATGTGATTGCCTTTGAAGGGAGATACGTCACCATTATTTTTCACAAACTTTGTAGAACTATTTGACCTTTTACGTTGTATGCATCAATAACAAATTTAAAAAATTAAAACCAGACTTAAACCAAAAAAAGTTATCTGTATGTAATGCCAGAAAGAAGGTGATTTACAATGCAATACGTTTGATGGAGACAGCCTTGCCATCTCTGGAGGCTAACACGAATTGAATGGCCACATAGTTCCAAGAACAGCAATTAAGCTCTCTTAGTAGATGTTCCTTGTGCGTGTCATTTTGGGAAACATTTGACCCCGTCAGCCTTCTTCTGTATTTAGCAGGACCTCCCCTGACTCTCTGTGTCACTGTAACAGGTGAATTACCAAGAAAAAAAGCATTCCTTCTGCCTATGCTATGGACACTTGTTAATAATGGATTTCAGGGTCCTGGAGCTAGACTGACAGATGCTCTTCCAGGAGGTTAATGAGATAAAGGTTCCTCCAGCTGGCCCTTAAGCAGAGATTACACCTGATGGGAAGATAATCAGATTATTCCAGAAACAGCCACTGCTTCATGTTCCTCATAAATTAGCATCTTCATAAAGATAAACCAAGAAGGCTATCCTCACTCAGCCGGCATCAATATTTAATTATTTTTCATATTTCTGTCATTTTTAAAGTGATATTTGGGGCTGTTCTGTGATTGTTACCAGATTGCTACCAATGCACAAAAGTCAGAATGTATTTGGAAACTAGAAGGGCTATTTTCGTTTTTTGGATTTTTCTCCAAGTTCAAGGAACCAAAGGTAAGTTATTTGAATATTTGTTTACTTTTAAATTGCTTATCTATAAAATCTATTTATAGAAGAGAACATTTAAAATCAATAAATTACCACTGTATCTCAAAGGGCTAATATATATGGTAGGCATTAAATAAAGGCTGATTGATTGATTGATTGATCGAACGTCAGAAATTGTTTTCACTTTATTGCTTACTACATAATCTTAAGTGCAATTTGTGTTAACAAATAAGAGAGATAAATGCTTCCTATTTGCTTTTATTAAACATTAAATATAAATTCATATCATTAATACAGTAACAGTAGTTCCATGAAACCAATTCCATTTATCTCTTAAAATTGATAAATAAAATCTAAAAAAATGAAATTAATATTTTGTCACTTACGATCAGACAAAAAATGTATTTCTTACTTTCTCACTGTTAAATAATGAGTTGCTTTCCCTTACAAAATAGTAAGTGTGCTTTATCTTCAGAGTTTATAACTACAGCCAACTTAGAAACTTGGTAATTTTGAAGTTATGTACATAAAAATACTAGATACCGAATGTTCTTATGGAGAATATTCAAGTGAATCTAAAATTAAAGCCAGCCACGAATCAAGCATATTTTTTAAATAATGTATTTTAAAAACTTTATTTAAAAACTGTATTAAAAAACCTGTTTAATACATCAAAAATGTATTAGATAACATTTTAGAATAAGCCTGATCATTATAACATAACATTTTAAGACATTTGAAATCAATAATGTCTGATTCTTCTTTAAGAGTGATTAACATTTTAATTAAAGCATTGGTTTGAAAATGTCCATAGAGAAGTAAAACAAAGAGTTGGTTGCATTCATAAGTCACAAAATAACTGATACTGTCAGTTATTTTATATGTAATTTTACTGGCTGCATTTAGAGAGAAAAAATTTCCAGAAAATATTACATAAAAATCCTCTTGATGTTTTGCTACATAAATGATAGTGGATGGAACAAAGTTTACTTATCTTTCCTTTCAACTATTCATTTCATATCAATGTTTACATTTATGAAAAAATTAATTAAAAACAAATGATGGTGTTCCAGTGTATTCTGAACTTAATCTGCTGAAACAAATCAATTTGTTCATTTCATAAACTTGACTAGGCAAATCAGCTTTGTTTTGTTTTGTTTGTTTGTTTGTTTAATTACGTTAAGTAATTTAACTATTTTTTTCATTTTCATATATTATATATCAGCCCTTACAAACAATTTGAAATAGCATAATTATATATAGAAAGTTAACTGAAATAAGATTACCAAAAAACTACAATTTGTTGTATGCTTATTTCTCTGAAACAAAGCATTGTAACTACGTAATAAGGAATCCTAACATGTTACTTGTTTGAGGCTTTTTTTCAGTAAGAATCTCAGATCTGTGAATTTCTGTTAATCTTCAAATAGCAAGGTCTACATTAATTAGAGTTTATTTGCTTTGGCCAGACTGGTTTCCCATTTGTGACTATCATAAGTGTACTTAGAAAATGGTTTTAGGAGAGAGAAGAGTTTAATTCAGTAAAACTGTTAAGCATAACAGTTGGGTGTTTAAATTCAATTTTTAAAAATTATAGATTATTTGAAAAATCAAAAATATATTAACAAATTACCCATTGTACTTCTATCCAAACACAGCCCTTAACACCTTCGTGTTTCCTCAGTCTTTTTTCTATGTATGCTTACTTAATTTTTTTATAATGGCAGTTCTGCGGCACACACAATTGTATATCAGACTTTTTGCACTTCTACTGCATCATATGAATGTTCTGCATGGCTTTCTAGTTTTGACAAATATCATTTTATTGGCTGTATCATGTTCCACTCAGTTGATACATCATGGTTTGCTTTATCTAAATACTCAACAAAAGAGAAATAATTGTTCTTAATTATTTTGTTATTATAAATAACATTGTGATAAACATCCCTGTACATAAGGCATCTCTCAGTATTTAAGATTCTAAGCATAAATTTACTGAAGTTAAGTTATTGATTCTAAGCAATATAGTTTTATGGCATGTGATTCATATTGCCAAATTTCTTCTCGAAAGGTTTCCTATCCCTTTAGGTTATTTTTTTTTCCATTCGATTCCACAGAGTGCTTACCACATACCCAATACAGAATATTAAGAGATTCAAAGACATGCCAATATTTCAAAAGGTTTCCTTTAAGCTTTGCAGATTCTGTATGTAGTTTTTCCATTGATACATAAAAGTGAAACAGTTCCGATTTTAAAGCATTCATTAAATAAAATTGGTTAGCACAACAAAAGACAGTTCAGTAGTTTCAAAGTACAATTACTTCATGAAGATACCATGGCTCCTCTCTTCAGTATTCATAATGGGGATGCCAGTGGCATCAGAAGTGCACAGCACCGCTTTACACTCCTACCTTTCCATTTCACATAAATAATTTCATCTAATTGCTTGTGACATTATGACATGGTGGGGGAGAAGTAGAGAAAGAAAATCCACCCTTAGCAAGCCCTAAAATGGAAATGGTGTTTATCAGAGTCCTTGCCTTTTGCATTACATTTGGTTATACTAAATAAAACCTTTAACTAAGTTATTATTAGTTCACCAAGGTAGGGCAATTATTTTAATAGCTGTGAAATGTCAGGAAATTTGCATTTGAAGACACTCCACTTCTTGCTAATCCTCGACTACTGGGATATGTTCTCATTTCATAAAATTGCCTAGGAAGGTATTTTCCCTTATTGTGGCTCCATTAGCAGAGAACATGGCTTCATTTGTGTCCCTGAGATAGCCACCCAATGCCAGTCACATTAACTTTGCAGCACCTATATTTTTAAATTTCTGCTACAGCCTCAGGACAGTGTAATTCAAAAGGGTGTCAAGGCAGATTTTTGTTGTTGTTCAATTGCATCTGAGAAGATGTCCTTAAAATTGAAGCTGTGTAAATTAAAAACACTTTGCGTCCAGTTTATCAAACTGTGGCAGCACGCTTCAAACCATTTATTAGATTAATATTTGCTTTAAAAATAAAAAGTAGTTGCTGCCTTGTGGCCCCTCTATGCTTGTTTCACTGATCACACTAAAGGACTATTATGTGTGTGAGCTAATTAAGCAGCAATGACATGACCTACTGCTTGGTTAGCCATTTCTGTCAATCATAAGCATGCAGCCACCTTAAATATCGACTGTTTTGCATGCTAATCCTCTCTGAAAATTCAGATCCTGTATACCTTTAGTGCCTCAATCATGTTCACAGATTTTATGCTGTTTTAAAATAATTCATCTGGAACATTTGAGATCTTGCTCCCTGGCATATGTTGTCAGTTTGGCTCAAATAAATTCTTTAAAAATTTCAAAAAAAATTCATCTGAGGCAACGAAGTTTGTTTTCTACAATAGTCTCTAGGTTTATATTATAATTCAGTGTATATGTGTTAAAGACCATAACAAAAGCCCCGACCTCATCACTCTATTGTGAAGTATGGAACTCTAGGGTGTCTGAGGTCTCAATCCACCACCTCTTCTTCCTTCAAGGAGGGAAGACACTTCTGCAGTTGTGGGGAGGGAACTGGTTTTACCAACCATTGGAATACTGCAAAGAAGTTTGTTTAAAGGAAGGAGAGCACAACGTGAGTTTTAGCCTTCCAACGCAGACAATTTTTAGCAACTGTTGTGTCTGAGCCCACTGTCTGAGAGTGAGAGACAATGTCACTGGGATTTCGGCCTCACAAATCGAGCATCAAGTCAGATGGAATCATTTTAATAAGGGAGGAGGTTGGGTGCACTTTTTGCTCTGAATCCAAGGCAACCTGCATGCCAAACTTATCCTACAATGAGTTGATATGGTGGCTGTTAATGAGAATTCACATGTGGAAACGCCACTGTCAAGTCTGAACTACACATGCATTGATTACTATAATTGTTTATTGAAAGTGTGCACCTCTAATTTGGTCACAGTAAATGTGGGAAAGAATATGAAAGAGTTACAGAACAGTGATAAATTCTTCTAAGCATATGGTTATATTCAGTAGATAAATATTATCCCATTTACATACAGCCATTCGTTTTTGTTTTTTTTTTGTTTTTTTTCATTTTAATTAGTTTCAAGTATACAGTACATTGGTTGGATAGTTTATAAAACAATCCCCCTAATTTTTCCTTCTCTCCTCTGGTTTTCCACCTAGCCAACATATTAATGCTAACTGCATTCCCTATGCCGTGCTCCCCAGCCCTGTGACCCTCTATTAACTACTAATTTGTACTTTTTTAACCCTTCACCCCATTCTCCCAACCCTACAATCCCCTCTGTCCATCACCAAATTGTCCGCTATATTTATGAGTCTGTTTTTGTACATACAGTTATTCTTGAGGGAACAATGTTGCTCTGTGTTCCTTTGTAAAACCATCTTAATTCATTCCAACTTGGCTTTCTTCATTCAGCCATCTTTGCTCCCCTTATCCACCACAGCCAATATCTATTTTCACAACTGCTCCCCAAGGGGAAGGGTTAAAGGAAACTAAACCAAAAGGAACTTTGTGGAGAAAAGTCAAGACCTCAAAATTAATTAAAATTTTCCACTTCAGAAATACTTTAACTTCATATAGAAAATAACATATGTAGGGCTAATTTGTCCGTCTTAAGGTTCTTGCTATGTTTATGAATAAACAAAAGTTACACTTAATTATGCCTGACTATGAAACCCAAAGGCACAATTACTAACCCATGGTAGGTAGTTCAGACCTGATCAAAATACTTTGTAGATAGTAATCATATTAATACTTTTTTTTATATAAGCTCATACAAATTTTAATTAATCTTACTCCTTAGATTTCACTAGTTGATAGACAATGTGCTCATTTCTGGTCAGGAACCTAAGCAGAGAATGCTAAACAATGTTCCTAAAATTATTTGAGGTAGGAAGGTTAGAACCAAAACTTGGATTAAAGCTGTGTCTAGTCCTATCTTACATCTACTTAGTCTATTAATCAGTCCAATATCATATGAATACAATTAATATGATTTTTAATATTAATTCAAAAGCCAACTTTCCTCTGCTGACAACATCAAATGATTGCTCATTCAAGCCATTTCTCTATTATCTGTATGCATGACTAATCTCGGGATATCTGGCCACATTACTCAGCTCTACCCTAAAAATTGAAGCACCAGTTTTAGGAGATCTATTACTCATTAAGAAAAAAGCATCACATTTTGAACTCCTCAAAGATATGGAGTCACAGTGTCATTTTAAATGCCCACCATTAAAGTCTAAGTTTAGTGGCAAGTGTCTCATTTAAGTTGCGTTATGTATCTAAAGGCAGTACCTGGCCTAATAGATGTGAATTGACACAGTGGGAAAGCCTTTTCTGAATTAAAATTACCTTCCAATCAAAACACTGAAATTTTAGCTCCAGGTTTGCAATAGTTTCAAGATACGCAACTCTGAAACACCTCTTTTTAATTTCTCTTTTTCCCTTCCATGCAACCTGATTTTTACTTTGATTAAAACAGCCCAGTCCCTCAGCCTCTCCCAGTTTCTCCAGTTCTTCAGCCCACCCAGGTCTCAGTGTCCTTTACATTAATCCTAAATTCTAGGGTCCTCTCTGTAAACTCTCTCAACAGTCTTCTTGTTGGTACAATAGAAACTTTACTCCTTGACTCTCTGCCCCATTTTCTTGGTTATTCCACTCTGGGTAAACTTAACATTCACTTTTTCCACTCTCATTCCCGAGTTGCCAAGTGTTATTAAAGAATTCCAAATAAACGGAGTGTTTCCATGAAACAAATTTATGCACTATATAACATTAATTGGGCCATCCAAGCTATTCCAGTCATACTCATCTCTGATTCCCTGTCCAAGTCTCCCAGTTTGATTTCCAAACCCTCCCTCTCCTCTCAAGCCTTCAGCCTCATTCTCCCTCATTCACATAATGGTACAGTTAAGAAAAAAGACTAAGGTTTTCACGGGACTGCATTCAACACAGAACACAGTTGCACAGAGCAGTTCTGCCGTTACTAGTTATGTGAACTTGACAAATTGCTCAGTCCTTATATATCTCCATCGTATATAAAATGGGAATAATGACAGCAATGTCTCCCTCATAGGGCAGCAATGAAGATAAGTGAAATAATGTTCATGAAGCACTTAGTGAAGTATCTTCTATGAACATGCTCAATAAATGCTGACTCCTAAGACAACTATGATGACTACTATCATTACTATTACCACCTCCTCCTATATACTGAGAAGATTTAAGTCACTTGACTTAATTCGACATCTCTTCTTTTCACTTCAAAATTTCTCTGAATCTTTATCCAAACTCTTCTCATTCTCTATTGTTTCTGGGAAAATAAAAAGATTTCATATCTTTGCAAATGTTGTTTCTATCTACAACTTTAATTCCATTTACAACCAGTTCCCCCAACAATGTTCTCTGCCAATTGCCTTTTCCATTGACTTTTTTTCCCAGCCTATGGACTTTAATGAAACATTTCTCAACATGGTAAAAACACTAATGCTGGGACTCCAGCATTGATGATACTGATTTAATTCGTCTGGAGTGGGACCCAAGCTAGAATATTATTAAAGCAGTCCAGGTGATTCTGCTACACAGCCAGGTTTGAAAAGCATGATTTATTGCCCTCTGTGAAGATACGTGGATCATTATGTTATGGGCTAACAGGGGATTTGTTTTAATCTCCCCCCACCCTGCTTTTTTTTACTAAATATTATATCACAATATACATTAGGAAGGAGTAGTCTCATTATTTAAAAGCGCTCATAGAATGATTTGTTTAATCATTCCCTTTATTATGTTGTTTCATTTTTTTAACTGTTTTACATAAAATAGCACTGATTATATATATTAGGGCATAGATAGGTTACAGGTATATGTATTTTGAAAAAGGTACACCAAGTGTTCTAATGCACACTGTTTAAAAAAAAATTCAAATGCTTCATGAGGGTGGGGACCATGTCTATCTTGTTCTTCATAATACCATAAGCACTCTCTCTGTCATAAACCACTCTGTGTCTTGCATTCTGTCTCATTTCATGCTGTCACCTTTTTTCTCTAAAGTCAGGAATTTTGATATCCTCTAAGACAAGTCCCTCTTCTTCATATATAATTTGTCACCAAATCGAATCAAAAGGTGTGCTAATAGATGTTTAGCAACTATCTCTTCAGGGGGTAAAAATCCTTCTTCATAGTGCTTGCCAATGTCCGTAGTGTAAATAAATACTCCTATCACAGCCAATTTGAAACTACCAGCATGACATACAACAAGAAGGCCTGAGTTGGGGCATGAGAGGCATCTGAGACATGCTACAGCCTGGTACAGATACATCAAATGTTCATTCTTCTGTTGATGGACTTTGCTATTACATATAACATTGATACAAACACACCCTTGTATGAGTCCCCTGGTGCTCACATCAGACAGGAGTCTCTCCAAAGTCAAAATCTAGATTTCTCTCTCTCCCTCCCTCCCTCCCTCCCTCTTTCTCTCTCTCTCCCAACCTAAGAAGGAGAAAAACCATGTCACGTGCTATGCATGTTTGCAACTTTACTGGTGATACCAAACTGTTTTCCTAAGCATTTTTACCACTTTAGGTCAGAGTTCCTTTTACTCCAAATCCTCATCCACACTTGATATTGTCGGACGTTTTATTTTTTTTCCAGTCTACAGTGGGATGGAATAGTATCTCATTGTGGTTTTAATTTTTTTTCTCTGATTACTAATGAGGTTGAGTATCTTTTTACATATTTTGTGTCTTTTATGTTTTCTCTTCTAGAAAATGCTTAAACAAGTGTTTTGCCCCCTTTTTCATGGAGGTATATGTCTTTTCTTATTGGTTTAGAACAGATCTTTAAAAGTTGTGGGTGTCGATCCTTTCACCATTTTCGTAAACCTTTCAAATATCTTCTCCAACTTTGTAGCTTATTTTTTTTCTCTCTTAATGGTTACCTCTGATGAACATTTCTTAATTTTAATATAGTTGATTTGTGGGAGTTTTTGTCTTACTTTAAAAATCCTTCCCTATCTCAAAGTCATGAAAATACTCTCCTATCTCGTCTTATAAAAGTTGTATAGTTTTGCTTTTCCTATTTAGGCCACTAGTATTTAATGTGTGTAAGTATGTGTGAATTAGGAAAATAATTTATTAACATGGATAATCAATTGTTTTAACACCACTGACTGGATAGTTTCTCCTTTTCCTCTGCTCTGTGATACTCCTTCTGTCATGAACATGGGTTTTGTCCATTTTGTTCTCCCTGAGCCCATGCCACATTGCTTTAATTATTACAAATTTATAACAAATTTACAATCTTGGTATCTGGTAACCATGTTTCCTTGACTTTGTTCTCTTTCAACAGGAGTGTCTTGACCCTCCACTATTCCATAATATGATCTCAAATTAGCTCACCAAGTTCCACAAAACATCTTATTGATGTTGGGTTAGAATTGTGTTGAATCGATGGATCACTTTGGGGAGAATTGATATCCTTAAAATGTTAAGTCTTTCTATTCAAGAACATGGATATCTCTCCTTTTATTAGTACCTTGCAATAAAGTTGCATGATTATTTTAATAAAGGGCTTTTACATCTTGGACTTATCTCTAGCTCATTTATATCAATTGTCATCATGTAAATGACATGATCAGTTATTTTTCGATGTAGAAAAGTAATTGGTTTTATATTCCATAGCTTTGCTGAACAATCTTAATTCTGAAAATTCACTAGCAGTTGTTTGAAGTTTTCTTTTTTTATTAAATTTATTGAGGTGACATTGGTTAATAAAATTATATAGGTTTTAAGTGTATAATTCAATAAAACATCATCTGCATATTACAATGTGTGTTCACCACCCAAAGTCAGTCTTTGAAGTTTTCTACTTAGCAATTATGTCATTTGTGAACAAAGAAAATTCAAGTTCTTCCTTTTCTGTCTTTGTATCTTTGATTTCTTTATATTTTCTTACTATCCTTCATAGGCCATCTAGTATAATGTTTAAGAGAAAAGGTGGTTGCTTGCATCCTTAACTCGTTACTGATCTTGAAAGGGAAGCTTTCATAATTCTCCATTAAGTATGATGTTTCCTTTAGATTTGGGGATTGTTTTGTTTTTGTAAATGTACTATATCAGATATCTTAAAAGTTTCCTTTCTATTCCTGAGTTTTAATCATGAATAAATATAGAAATTTGTTGTGTACTTCTATATCTATTGAGATCACCAAATGATTTTTCTCTTTTAATTCATTAATGTGATAAATTACCTTAATCAATTTTCCAATATTAAACCAACACTACATTCCTGAGATAAATCTAACTTGGTCATGACCTTTTTTATACACTGCTGGATCTCATTTGTTAACATTTTATTTCAAATCGTTACATTCATGTTCATAACTGAGACTGGAGCATGATATTTTTTCTCATACTTTGTCAAATTTTGTAAGTTTGTATGAAAATGGAATTAATTTTCCTTGAATGTTTGATAGAACTTTCCGGTAAAGCTAGAGAATAACATTTATGGAAAGATATTTCACTACTGACTCAATTTTTGTAAAGGTTATAATAATAATTAGGCTTCTTATCTTTTATATTAGTTTGGTAAGTTGTATATTCCTAGAATTTATTCATATAAGTTTCGCATAGATTTTTAAATTTATTGACAAAACATTATTCATAACATCTTCATGTTATGTTTTTCATATCTATAGAAAGTATAGTGATGTCCTCCTTTTTCAATCCTGATAGTAATTATATCTTCTCTTTCTTACTTGATCACTCTTGTTTTTTGTTTTTGTTATTAGTATTTTCAAAAAAAAATTTCGGTTTTATATTTCTTCTCCTTTTTTATGTTATTATCTCCTCTTTTATATTTTATTAATCTCTACTGTTCTTTATTTTTTCATGTATTTTCTTCGAATTTATTTTTTCATTTGCTAACCTCTTGAGATAGATGTTTAGCTTATTCATATTTAGCATTTTCTTTTTCTAAAATAGGCATTTTAATGAGATAAATTTATATTTCAAGTACTGATTTAGCTATATCCCACAAGTATTATGTAGTATTTTTATCATTTGATAAAGATATTTCTAATGTCCAACATGATTTCTTCATTGACTTATGGGTTAATTTAAGGTTTTTTCCCCCAAAAACATATGAGGATTTTCCAGTTATTTTTTAAAAACTGCTTTTTAACTTACTTGCCTATTAGTCTTAGTCTGAGAACATGTACTTGCATTATAGTTCAGTACCTAGTCATTATTTGTATATGTTCTCCCTGGGCTTGAAAATAAAGTATATTTTATATATGATATAAATAAATTATATGTTTATTTTATTATGTTCCATATATGTCCATTAGGTCAAGTTCAATTATGTGTTCAATCTTTTATACTCTTATTGATTTTTATCTGCTTGTTCTATTGATACCAAGAAAGATATCTTAAAATTTACCTGCTATTATTGTTGATTTTACTTTCTTTATTGTTCTGTCAACTTCTGCTTGATATATTTTGAAATTTATAATTAAGTACATAAAATTATAACTTGCCACATCTTTCTGGTGACTTTTAAACGTTTATCATTATGACGAGACTGTCTTCATCTTTGTAATGTTTTCTGCCAAATAACAAATTTCATCCCCTGGTGTGCTGGAACTGGCCATACTAACTTACAAGACTCCATTGCACACATCTCTTCCCAACTCCATGTTCAGTAATATCACATTAGTGACTTGAAATCAGCCATGGAGGAGAATTAGCACATGGAAATTAGCAAATGCTACAAATTAGGCCTTCTAATCCTTCCTCAGGAGTTGGTTAGTAAACATTTACCAGCAAGCTCTGACTTCATTTGATATTAATATTGCTATACCAACTTTCCTTTAGTTTGTGTTTGTATAACTTTTTTCCATCTTTTCATTTAGAGGCATCTATTAAAACAGTATACAGTAGATTTTTTAATGAAATCTAACAATCTGACTTTTAACAGAAGCACTTTATTTATTTTTAATGTGCCCCAAATATTGCATGGGACCTACACTAAAAAAATCATTAGTTGTTTATCAGAAATTCAAATTTGACTGGGTGTCCTATATTTTACTTTCTAAATTGGTAATCTTATTTCTATCTTATCCCTAGCCCTAAACCTCAGAATAAAATGGTACTAGATCATAGTAACAGCTACCAATGTTCCAGGCCTTCCACAAACTCTTGACATCTATTTTCTCATTTAAATTTTAAAACAAAACAAAACTATATAATATGCAAACATTAATGCAAAACTATGGTATTAGAATTATTGTTATCCCTTAATTAGAAACCTAAAACATATAGAGAATATTTGCCCAAATTCAAGAAGTAGCTTTGGAAGGTAGAGCTATCATGCTGTAACTTCAACCACACAGGTACACAAAATGAAGTTTAACTTTTTTTCTCTGCATGAACTATGATAGGTCCTTATACATCAGAAAATTTAACAGTCAGAGATTTGCAGCTGTTTCTGTTCAATCTACTCCAATTCTGCTCTCTTTTCTGGCAATATTGAACCAACACTCTACATGTAATTCTCTTTACTCAGAACTTCCAACATACTCCATTATTACGAGCACTAAAACTACAGAGTACTGTGTTTCACGGTTCACAGTATTAGAATCAGGGGCAGCAAAGAGATTCAGAAAATAAAGCTGCTGGGCTAAATTAGAGCTGAGTCTGATATGAGTACTTCGGATATGGTAAGAATCTACAAAATAAATACGCCCCAAATCAAAGAGAGAAAATGCCCCATGTTCTGGCAACCCAGCACAGCTGGAACTAGAAAGAAAGTGGGGATTTGGCACATATCATTAATGTGTCCCATAAGCAAATTTACAGTTCTGTTCCCTGATATTTCCTTAGTGCACCCCCAGCTTCTGAAATTAGCTTCCTCCTGAGTTTTGGGGAATTTTTTATAGGCTTTCAGTTTATAGGTCTCTTTGAATTCCTGTTACTTGTCTTTCCCACCCAATTCAAAACAGATCACGCACTGAATCTGCCTCTAGTTTGCGAATGACCTGGTACTGTTCCAGCATAAACCCGTGGTTTCCATATCATCCAAGCTTTGTGTCAAGCCAGGCTAAAATGCTTTGAAAACTATTACATTCCATACATTTGTAAGGTACAATTGCAATTCATTATCCACATATGTCAGATGTACGTGTAAAATTCCATTCTGAAGCTAAGCTCTTATTCATAATCTGTATCTTTGTGTAAACGCCACATTTTGAAATCTATGGAGATGGTACCAAAAAAATACACAGGATGGGTTAAAAATTGAGAAGCAGAAGCAATGAAATGGGTTAGTAGAATTTAAGTTAATATAAGGATGAGATGATGAAAAGTGGCTTAATGGGATTGGTCCTACATGTATACAAAGAAGGTAGCTGCCCAACTAGGATGATTCGAGGGGTACCAAAAAATCCAGCCACTGGAGAAAGCACTGATTTCTTTTTGTCAATTCCTGAAAATAAGCTTTAACTAGTCTGGCCACCAACTTTAGCATAATTGTTCTCACTTTTGTTTCACATCCTGTTTACTACAACTCTACCTCAGCACTAAACCAACTCCACTCACCATTTTTTTTTTCAAAGTAATATATTTTACAGTTAATCACAGATGATAGAAATATCCTACTCTTCTAACTTTCAAGACTGGCCTACTTAAAGGAGAAAGGATTTTGCTGATTTTGCTTATGTATTCATGTGAAAATCATTTACAATCCTGAACATTTTAAACTTCACTGCTAAAATTCTGAAGTAAATTTAGCACTCCCTGAAGAAGCAACAGCGCGGATCCCAGTGGTTTCTCACAGCCTCTGACACAATACTGCATACCTTGAGGGCCTTTGAGAATTAAGGACATTCCAGTGGTTCTAAAACTGCACTAGGAACAGCACCTCTGTAACTGGCAGTTGTGCGGATCCCAGTGGTTTCTCACAGCCTCTGACACAATACTGCATACCTTGAGGGCCTTTGAGAATTAAGGACATTCCAGTGGTTCTAAAACTGCACTAGGAACAGCACCTCTGTAACTGGCAGTTGGCTGCAAGTGGACTTCAGCCAAAAAAAAAAAAAACAGCCAAAAGGCTGCATTATGAAGCAATTTCATGCCCTAGAAGAAGACGGCCAGGTGTGAAACCTTCAAGCTACCCCATGACAAGTATCCCAGTTGTGTTTCTCTTATTTCCCAGGACAGAAAGAGGCCAGTTATCTTTGAGAACACTCCTCTCCTTTTCAATATGGCCTCCTCTATCTCCCCCATAAACAGGAAGGGAGTTAGCAAGCATTTCTGTTCCGGGTAGAGGTAAAGATATATGGCCCTTCTGAACTCCTGCCTCTCCACTCCCTGACATTTACCAGACAAGGAGAACTCACTGCTCCACCCTCTCAGAGACAAAAGAGACAACCCCTTTTCTCTTTTCTACATCTCTCTTCAACTAGAGTGCTGTTCCTTCCCACTCACCAAGCTGCATATGCCATCAGCAAAATTTCTCAGCATCTCACCTATAGATTTGGTTTTTTTTTTTTTTTTTTACTACAGTGAGGTGGAAGAGGGACTCCATACATATGTGGATAGAGAGGATAGAAAATAGGAGTTAGCAACTTTTATTTCTTGTAATGGATTCCCACAGTTCTAATCCTTGCCTTTCTGATATATCAAGTGTAATGGCTAAATCTGATTTTTGCAATGAGAAGATAACATAACTGCTTTAATTCTTTGAGAGAAGGGAGCACTGATTTTCACCCTTATTACGGAGCAGTGTTGCTGAACAAATGCCAGTTTGGGAGGTAAGGAAAGCTGCAATGGCATCCAAGTTTCAACAGCTTTGGAGAGGGCAATGGTATAGCACCCACTCCGTGCATCATTGATGATCAGTCCATGTGCTGACTATCATGAGAAGTTATTCACTTCATGTTTCATTAAAGAAAATCACTGGAAGTTTCCTTAATTTCTATGATCCTCTTTTCTATCATTTATTGCAACATGCTTTCACTGGGATTAGTACTGTGGAAGTTTATTGGGAACTAAATGTATGAAGAGAAGTGGAAAACAAGGTATAGAAGCTCCTGTGATAGCTTAATCATACAGAAAACTGTGTTTAAAATCCATACAATTTTCTGGAACAGCATTCAACAAGATATTCAATATATCTGCATAATTTTTGAGGCATATTCAGGTATTTTAAGCATGATGTACATTTAGTTGCCCTTCCTCTGTGGATAAAAATTTTCAGGTGTGTAATTGAGCATTTCTACTAATGTGGAAGGCTGACCGGGAAATAATAGATCAAAAACAAGCTAAGCATCTGCATAAAGGCCACAACCCTTCGCTCTTTTTCGGCAAGATTAAGAAGTTTATGCAAGGTTAAATTATTATTTTTTAAACTTTCATGCATTAATTTGGTCTTGAAATGTTATCCACTTTCCCTCTATGGAGTTCAGTTCTTGGTGATTTTTGATCTGTAAGAATTCCAGTAACTTTTGTCTCTATTCTTGTTAATTTGTTCATTAAGACATTGCAGCCTCTTCCCTTGGGGAAACATAATGGTTCGCTAAGTGCTGATACTAGTGGCTGTTGCTTTCATAACAATGCTTCCGTGAAAGCCCCATTCTCCTTTTCCTGTTATCTGTTACTGTCACTATATATATATACAGTAATCTTACATTGTAAGCCTGCACAGTTAGATAGCCAGAAAATATTCCTCTAGAAGAAAGAGTTTGGTGAGGAGTGGTCCAAACAGGTTAGTATGGATCCACTTTAATATGTAATCAAGAAAAAGACTGATTTGTGGGCAAGGCTGAGCTCTGATGTGGAAACTTTGTAAGCAGCCTATGACTGGAGGCCAACTTTGGTACAGGAAAAATAAAAATATACTCTCCAATGGTATGCTAAGGAGATGGTGTGGCCTATAATGGCACTCAACGTCAAGGCCACATGGCTACCAACCTAGAACCTAGAGTGGAAAAGACACTTTTGACTGAAGGCTGGCCTTCACATTAGCCAGTAGACATGCTTAGGCAATCTAACTTCAAAACAATAAATGAAGGGTCAAAAGCCCAACATTTCAGAGCTGCCACTCCACCCTTGGCCAGATTTAACTTTATCATAGGAAAAAATAATGTATACCCTAAGAAAATTCAGTATTTGAATCCAGTGGTTGTTTCATTAATTTCCTTTTCTATACATTTGGAAATTTCCAAACTTCTCAGCTATCCTGGGTTGTAGGATCTGGGTCAGCTCTAAGATTGAGTGGCAAAGAAATTTAATTAATTTTTTTAAGTTAATGTTCAATTTATTAAAATTGTATATCTGATAAACAAAACTCTTGGAACCAATTGAGAAATTTAATTTAAACCCCAATTTAAACCTTCAGTGTCAACCACTTTCCCTAGCCTGCTGCAAGTTGCCTTGCCTACGGGAATGTTGTCCTCCTTTCCCATCTAAATATTTTCCGGCTGCCAGGCCTTTCATGAGAACCTCCCAGCTCAATGGGAATCCATCCCATCATGCTGTCTCAGCCCTTCCTCAAATGGCCTGTTTTGTTCCAAAATCACCATCCTTACCACTAGCCCATCAACAAATGTCAATACTCAATATATACAATTCCAAATTCAAAGAAGTGATTATCGGAGATATATTTTCCAACATTCAGTTTTCAGTACATTACGTGTTAGATTAGCGACACCTTCTGGTGAAGCATCGCATTAACATGTTGGATGCACCAGGCTCTATGAGCACATTGTAAACATCAAAATAAAAAAGAATGAAGGATAAAAGAGGAGAGAAAGAAAGGAGGAAATATTAGTAGCTTTGCCTGTAGTATCAGAGGAATCCTCACACACAAAGGAGCTTGCCTTGTTTTAGGAAAGGCAATAAAGACAGATCTTTCAAAAAGTTTTTCTGGGTGAATAGAAAAAAGGGTCAGTAGCCAGAGGGGAAGTGGTATCAAGAAAGAATCTTTTAAATAGAAGGGAAAAATAATAGTATGTTTGTAGGATGATACGACTAATTCAGTAGAAAGAGGAAATATAATGGTGCAGGCAAATGAAAGGAGAGTTTCCGGGAGACTGTCCTTGAGAGGTGAAAAAAGCTGGGATCCAGTACATAAGTAAAGGAATTGGCCTTAGATAGAACAGTCTGCTCATCAAATAGTCACAGAAGGGAAAACAGGGTATTTGAGCGCAGATGCAGCCAGTGAGCAGATGTAGAAGTGGAAATTCGTGAAGTTCTCTTCTGGCACCTCTTGTTCTCAGTAAAAAGTGAAGCAAGGTCATCAGCTGAGAGTGAGAATTGGCAAGAAATGCAGGAAATCTGAAAAAAGTTGTGCGCAGCTCTCCAAAAGAGTGAGAAACTCAATGGACCATGGATATGTAGTGCAATATTATTTAAGGATCATAAAGTTAAAGTGAGCCCTAATGGTTTTCTCCAGTCATGTTCAGCTACAAGGGTGCAGGTGCAAAATAGGCAGAGGGTTGGATTCAACCATGGTTATGGTTTTGCCTATCAAATATAATAATTGAGAAGCCAAAGTTTTTAAGGATTTGCCACCCTAAAAAGCCAGGCAATATCAATATTCTCTCCCATTGATACTCATGTTTTTAATTGGTTGCATTGATTATTTATTTACTCTTAAGTAAATGAAAAGACTCTGGGGATGCTGACTTTATTAAAATATATTTATATCTAAATCATATCCTTTTTATTCTTTCGGTTTTCATTCCTAATAAAATTGTTTGTCTTTTCACTTAGGATATTGTCATTAATAAAATGACTGTCCAAAGCCTCTGATATTACACACTGTAGAAAGTAGAAATTTAAAAAGGAGTTTACAATAATCTAAGTGGACAGAACATATGAAACCATTTTTCATGGCCAAATGGCTTTTAATGAATCTCATACCTATATTGTATTTGACCCATTACTATTTCCACAAAAATTTTTCATTAATTCACTTAATAAATACATATTGCATATCTGTCATGTACAAAATATTGTACTAGGCAAGCACCAAAGCGACTTGGGGAGAGGATAGAATTACAATACTGGGGTATCTGGAATCTAAAAGTCCCTAGATGTTTGCAAATACAAAGGTGTTTACAGCCTAAGGGGGGAAACTTGTATATTTAGAACAAATTATTGTGCAAGCACTACAACACAAGTTCCATGACATTTGTTCATCTAATTTACCGCTGTATTCCATACTGGGCCTGAAACATAGTAGACACGTAATAAATACGGTGAATTAGTAAATGCAATAGAGGTCTGAGTCATGCTAGAAGACCAGGAGGGAGCAATGAATGAATTCTGAATGTGGGATCTTAGAAAGCTTAGCAGAGGAGAGAAAGTTTAGAAGCTGGCCCTTGAAGGAAAAGTAGGAGCCCAACAAACAAAGAAGAAAGAGAAGGGCCCTCCAGTATGAAGTAAGAGACAAGCACAAGACCAGCACAGCAGCAAAACGTAGGTACACTTCGGGGCATGCACAGTCTGGTCTGTGGACGGAGGATCAGTATAAAGAAACAGCGTGTTAGAAAGAAACAGCAATACCAGGAAGTGAATGTGTGGTTTATCAGGTAAAAGAGTTCTGATTGAGCACTCACACTGTGCCCAACACTGTTTTAAATGCTGCCCATGTGGTAATTCATTTAATACCACAGAAACCTTGTCAGAGAGGCACTATTATTCCCCATTTTACAAGTGAAGAAACTCAGGCGCAGAGGGGCCAAATACAACCAAGTAATATAGCTAGTAAGTCACAGAGCCAGTGTCCTGGGTACCACTGGTATAAGGCAAACATTTTGAATAGCTGAGTGACATATGATTTGTGTTGCTACTACATTTTTCTTTCACAAATAATAAACATAATTTAAGTCAAATTTAGAAAGTAAGCATCATGAATATTAACAGTTCCTCATCCGTATTTAGGAGTTCTAAATAGTCCTATGTATTCATTTCCATTTTGTTTTCTTCATTCAGTGATATTACTACCTCCCAAAATTATTGGCTTAACGATTGATTTCCTGGTGATTAATCTACATAACATAGAACAATCTATATAATATAGTACAATTGTATTTATTTTGTCAAATTCCATAAAATATTTAACTAAAATGTTCTAATATTCTTGAGCTCTGGAAATGATAGAACCTTTTTGTTTTTTGTGAAATCACTTTGCCTCTCTCTTCTCTTTGTAACTTTGAACATCATCCAGAGACAGTTGTTGATGGCAGCCAATTTGTCATCATACAGGTTATATTCATGTTTTGTCATCATCCTGGAGAAATATTTTCTGCCTCAAAAAAATGTTTCAATCTTCTATTAAATATGCTCTTTTTTTTAATAGCAGGTCTTTCAACTATCAATTCATTCTCATGAAACTTTTACTTACCCTTTCCAAATACTTATATAAGATAAAAATGATCAAATCATGAAAATATATTCAAAGAATCTAAGTTTAGTTCAATATCAACATTACAATATATCAGCACTGGAGAACAGCATCTAATATGATCTAATTGCTTTACCCAAGGGAGCTTTCATTAGCTCCAATAAATAACAGCTCTTTAACCTCATTGAAATCTTCAACAGTCCATGTTTCAATTTTTAAAGTTTTTTAGTTTATTTTCTCTGAAATCCTTGGAAAAGACACAGACTTTGTCATTGTGGCCTGTCTTATAAATATGCTTGGACCCGGGGAACTGTAAGTTCCTGTTCTCAGAGATCTTGCTCCCACATCTCTAGCAATAACGTAGGGTGGGGACACAGGCACAAGATTCTGATCCCTGCTCAAGCAATAGTATTATCACAAGGGATCCTCCGTGGTTGGCTTTATGTAAACTAGAGGAACACAACAGGCTAAGGTATCTGATACTCAGGTAATACAAGAAACCAGAGAAAGGTGGAGGATGTTTACCCTAAGTAGAAAACTGCCTAACATAGGGAAAATATAAGGAACTCCCTCAGACAGTACTTGTAACTAGGTCTTTATTATACCAGAGGACAGAAATAGGACTAATATGTGGAAGCCTTTGGAAGGTAATTTTCAGGTAAAAGGAAAGAATTATTTAAACATAGGCAGAAATGGAACAAAATGCTTCCTGGAGGAAGGAGGCAGCCATTTGTAGAGTATTTGCCTTGGGTTCCCTCTGGCAGAGAGACACTAAAAACAAGGTGCTTATATAACTTATTTTTCTAACAGGGACACATTTGGGAATGAAAGATAACAGCAATAAACCTGGATTTCCAAGCAAACCAAGTCTCATGACACCTAATTCACCCTAATTGTTGACTGCCAGCTATGTGGACATGTTGGAAAATGTTCTCTATACAAAATAGGGAAAGATCGACCCTCATAGGGAAAAGAGAGCAGGTCAGAGCTCATGGGAATGCTGAGAAACAGGGCAAATTGTGACTTTCTCATCCCCTGATATTGTCACCCTGATAGAATAAATTCCAAAGATCCAGATCAAGCAGGATCTATGTACACAAGCCTTACTATGAACAAAGTGTTAAAATCCAGAGGGATCCAAATGGAAAAAATTCCAGAGCAGGGGCATTGTTCCCAGAGGCAGAGTGGAGAGAATACTACTTCCAAATCCAGTTATTCAGAATTCTACCAGAGTATAACATAAAAATGTAAGAACAGAGCCAACCCCAAAGGACTAAAGATTGTGGGAATGGCAAAGTGAGAGCAGGACCAGGCTCACAGCAGGATTCCCCCACATATCAGGCAGGCACTGTGAGAAAAACAGAGAAGTGCAGGGCACATGGGGAACACACTTTCCCTAACTGTGATCTGTGCTTACCATGCCAGATAGGCCTAGAATTATCACAGGATGCACATTTTTTCCATTCTTAATGGCAATTGAAATATAATTATAAAAACTGTACGACAACTTACCTCACTGTAATCACTGTAAGAATTTGAAAGTGTTATTAAAAATTAACATTTCTAAACTAAAATTTCCATTTTACTAACTGCAGTGGGTACTAATGGCTACATACACTGCTATCCTCCTCTTGCATTTTGCTCCAATGTTGAAAGGGCACATTCCACTTTGCTATGCAGCCAATGTGATTCAGGAGAAACTGACCCCACTCCACAGTTCAAATGAGCCACTCAGAGTAATCCCAGTTCCCTGCCCTGTGATCACTCAGCTCAACCCATTGAGCATTGGCATATCTCTTGGCAACTGGTATCAGTCCAGGCACATGGCGTGAATCAGCCATACTTTAGGGGAAGGCTGTTTTTCAATGGAAACAAAGGCAAGCATGTTCAAGTCAGTGGAAGCCAGCATTTGGGTAAAGTCACCACACGAGGGGACTGAGCACAGAGAATGAGAGAATGTCAGAAAGGCAGAGCCAGAGCTCTGTTTTCACCAGGCATTCCCTACTTTTCACTTTCTTTTGTAGGCAATAACTTCCTTAGTGTTTAAGCCAGTTTGAGGTGGATGATATTGACTCTTCAGCTGAAAGTATCCTTAGAGATCCATAAAAAAGCGATTCCCAAACTGTCTGCATATTGAAATCACCTGAAGACTTTCAAAAGTAGCTGATGCCCATGTTCCACTCAGAGATTATGATTTATTGGTGTTTTGTGTGTCTGGGTGAGCAAATTAATTTTTCAGCTCCCTGTCTTTCTGGAGATTCTTGAGAATTTATCACTGCCCAAGACAGATGGAATACTCTGAAACTCCTCAAAGTGACAGAGAATATGTGTTCCCACCAGTACTCTCTCTCTCTACCCCCCATAATGAAAGAGAGACTTTTATGCTTTGCAACAAGATTTGAGTTGCTCTCCAACTACCCTGCTTGGATTTCTGCTTGATTCCCTTGTCTGCACCACATTTCAGAAGATATGAGTTAGAGAGCCTTCTTTATTAAAATAGGAATATAAATCTCTGTTAAGTCATAGTTTATAGTGTCAAGGAGCCATAGTGAGTGATCCCAGCTGTTCATCAATAATTCCTTTCTTAAATGGTGTTCTGGCTAAAAGGACAGAGATAGAGTAGGAGAGAACTTAAGATGTGACCTTACGGTTAACATGCGCTGATACCCTAAACCTTGATCCCCTACTGCATGTTAAACTGAGAAAATTAGTATCTATTTCATCTACATAGTAGAGCTTTTGTGAATAATATGAGATAATACAATGAAGAAAACTCAGAATAAAAAAGTGCTCGGTGAACATAAGTTATTATCATGAGAGGTCTAGTAAGTTAGAAATGCGTCTACACCTAACCCTAACAAACACAGTGGAGCCAGCAGGATGAAACGGCTTGGGGAGTTAAATCCTCTACCGGCCCCTTCTCTTTCCCCACCCCTTCATTCGTCCTCTCACCACCCCGCATAAAATATCAAACCTGCTCTGTAAATGCAACTCTAAGAACTGTCCTGGCTCTAACTCACTTTTGACCAGATTGCCACCCTATAAGCTCCCCATGTAGAAATCCTAGGGCTGTCACTAATAGGCAGGAAGTTTGTTCTTTTCTCTAGGTTTTTAGAAGCATTCCGCTTCCTCATCAAGAGTATACCTCCGGGTACCACAATGCTACATCACTCCCCACTTGAATTATAATGTCTATCAAAAGAGGCATCTCTTGGGAGGCTTGAGTGCTAAGTGAGGAGTGACTTTTAGAGAGATGTTTGGGAAATGGTTTCAATATTTGGCAGTTCCTAAAGGCAAGATGATTTGAGATATTGTTGTTGTTTTTTTTTAAATACTTGATCAGCTCATACTATTCCCTTACTTCTGAAAATGCCTTGTTATTAAAATATTTCATTTGGCAGTTGCACCAAAGTAGGACTTTCATAAACCAAAGGATTGTAATTTTTAGTTTATTCCATTCATTTATCATATGTTTCACATATATCACATAAATGTATATATTCACTAGGAAATCAATCTTTCTTTTACAGATCTCTCCATTAAAATGTACCATTCTGAAACTAAAGACATAGACAATGCCCCAAGAATCGAAACAGCTGAAAGTACTGCAAAAATGTACAAACTGTCAACCATGAGGCGAATATTCGATTTGGCAAAGCAGCGAACAAAAAGATCAGCATTTTTCCCAACTGGGCTTAAAGTCTGTCCGCAGGAATCCATGAAACAGATTTTAGCCAGTCTTCAAGCTTATTATAGATTGAGAGGTAAGAAAAGAGATGAAACCTATTAAGCCTTTCGTTCTTTTCTTCCCTTCCCTTTCATTCATCCATAGGTCGTTTTCAGCCCAAAACTTCCAGAGTCTCTTAGCCACAAGAGTTATAAAAATCAGCCAGCTAATCAAAAGTATGATAGATATCTGTTCTTATGTTTTAAAATAATATCCTATACAACAGAGAAGCATTAAGGCATTTAACAAGTCACCAGAGAGTCTCAGTATCTGGTTTTACCTCTTTTATTTTTGTCAAAGTTTAATATTGAATTTTAATGTTGTTATTACAAAGTAAGAAGCACAGGATGATTGTAACCTCAGGAATCTGAGCAAGTTGATTTACAAAGTGAGATTTTATTTTTCAGAAGCAACATTACAATCCAGATACTCTCTCTCTTCTTGAAAATGTAAATTGTTTATTGCTAATTCGGCAAAACCTATTGAAGCTATGAAACCTGGAGGCACCACCTGAGTGCAAAGGTTTACAAATTAACAGCAGGTACCAAGACATAATGCAAGGGTGTTGATGGGATTTACAACACAATTACTGTGATTTCTAGTAGAGTTACAGTGCAGTTTTTACCCCAAGACAGCATCATAGGATTCTTACAGCATTCCTGGAAATCACCGTGGAGTTCAATCATACCACAGCAATCGGTGGCTGTCCTTGTCATTCACTTACCATGGATGAAAAGATTCCCATGGTTTCTTCTTTAAATGGAACACAGAATTTTTGGTAGCTGCTATTAAATTCCCCAGGTAGCTCCAAATAGTGTAAAGTATCTTGTTTAGCTGAAGCATAAACTCAATTTATCTTACAGGTGAAAGTTGAGGAGGTTTACTGATTTTTACCTTGATCATACGAGAAGTTTGTTTCCATTCCAAAAAGCACAGTCACCCTGATATATTTCAAGCCTATTGACTAGAGCAAGCTGGTTCAATTGTAGCCTGTGATGTATTGTACATTATGACAACTGAAAACCATTTCATGATACTAATGTTCCAAAAAGCTCTTGAGTATTTACCTCTGTAATATGTACAAGGATTGTATTAATCTGGGGCGTTCTCACTGGGTTTTAGAGGCATAATTAACTAACAGTATCAAAAATATCAAGCCTTATGTTCCTCATATGTCTCATTTTATATAGAAATAAAGAGAGATTTACTTTCTGACAGAAACCACACCCACAGAGAAATGACAAGTACTGGATCATAGTCAGAAGGAGAACTCTAATTATAGGAAATCAAGTGCTCTATGTTAATATTCTGAGGTCCTAGCACAGAATTTCTGCATAGCAGGTTCTCAGTAAACGCTTATTGATGAATACAGGAAGCAAAGAGGCCATTGGGAATGCGAAGAAAAGACGGTAACATGTGTAAATAATTTATTTTGAATGTGCCTACACATTGATCAGATGACACAGGTAAATTCTATTTATTCGTTTTTGGATGGAAGTATAAATTTATGTATAGTATATGCATCATATTGAATATGAACACTATTGCTAACTTTTCATGTAACTTCTAATTCTTTATGACATTCACAAATAGGATTCATCACAAGTATTTGTGGAAAAGATTATTGCTGCAACCAAATTTTTAGCTCTGAATTTTATTCTTAGCTCTTTATTCTTGATTAGGTTTGCCTCTTTCATTCTTGCCTTTCTGGATGAAACTAACCATGGCAATGACAGTCCATTATCTTTATGGCTGCCCCTGGGTGATATAAAATTTTACTGTTCATCAACATGGATTTCTCAAGTCTAACAAATTGGTTTATAAAGAAACTAGAAATAACATGCAGCTACAGAGCAGTGTTTCTTTGACAGAGTAACCCACTGATTCTCGTAGCTACTTTTACAAAATGATCTGTTGAAATCTTTTAAACTTAGGAGAGAAAGCTCTTATATTCCTCAGACCAGATGGAATATTGAGCTATTTCTTTTCCCAATGCTTAAAGCAACACAAGTGAAAATGTTTCGAGCTTCATGGTAGAATCATAAACATGTTCATCCCAAAGAAGAGACACAGAGGAGGCAAGTATATTTCTAGTTGTCTCCAGGGGGAACCCTGTGCTCCTACCCAGGCAAACTTCCTCCTTTGTGACTGCCTTCCTTCAAACTGCCCATCCCCCATGTCTCTCTATCCCCCTTCCTCTCGTCCTCTATCTGTCTGCTTTCTTCTCTTTTTCCCAACCCCAATATCAAAAGCCAGATCTTTCTTTCACATTAATATGTGACTTAGAGAAAGTTAACGAAGGATGGAGTCCTAGTTCTTGCTGCTCCTGTAGATTTACCTGTAGACCAGAACAGGTAAATCAGGGGTTAGAAAAATCCAACTTTCAGAAATTTTTAGACTCCTCCCAGCCCCGCGGTACTTTGAGGCCTCAACTTTCTCGGGTTTTTTTGATGCTCTCTTGGTGAGAACGAGAGACTCTCTCAAGGGGTCACGGGCTAATGCTCTTATTCTCCCAACCACAGAAGGAGTCAATGCCTCCCGGTTTGTGTTAAGCTTCCAAGAGGCCAGAAAAATGACCTCAAATTAGTTACCAAAAAAAACCCACCTCTCAGAGTCAAAAAAAAAAAAAAAAAAGCTAGTTGTTCCTGTTTCATCCTAATATTTTGATCCCTATAAACTACAACACTCCAGGGAGATAATTCTTCAAGAAAATTCAGACATTTGTGCTTTGGGGAGAAAGTTCTCTTAGAGCTTTTGTGAAAAGTAGATTTTAATGGGGATGGGGGTGTTCTGTGTCCCTGCGGTGAAAGAAAGGCAAAGGAGCAGAGCTGGGAAGATGCAGGCACCAAAATAAGCCTTAAATTGAACTGAAATAAAAGGAAGATTTAATCTGAGACCAAGACAACACAGGCGAGAATGTGTCAAACTGGTAAACAGAAAGATTATCACATTACGTCCTCTCAGATGTTTTGTACATGGATATTGTTAGTGAAAGTCGCCAATGCCAAGCCCTCAAAGGCAGGGCTAGTTTATTTTATGTATTGTTGTGTATCTAGGAATTCAGTGGGTTTTGAACTAAACTATCAAGTACATTAGGGAAAGATGGAAGGGCAAAATAATATCCCCCAAGAGCGTATAAAGTATGTAGGTGAGAAAAATAGCAAGGGTAGCTGTTGGCTTGGACTAAACCCATACTCAGAGTTTGAACAAATGTTTCCTTCTTGAATGATATGTAGACTCTTGACTAGAAATGGTTGGTATCAGAAAAGGCATTAAAACTCTCTGATCCTTGCCTGGCAGGAGAGAGATTACGTTCACAAACATGGGTTCTCCAGTAAGAGACTATTATACTGGTCTCCAGGTGTGCTTGACCTCTGTTATTCTCCAGATGTGGAAAATTCAATGCACATTTGCGGTAGTGGGGTCTGCACCCTCTCCTGGCTTTGTGGATTCTGATCAGATTGCGGCTGGTAAATGACCTGAACTTCTTTGGTCTAGAATTCTCTTTGCCTCTTAAAACAGAAAGCTAAGAAAAATCCAGACATAGAATAAGTGGGGAATGAGGGAGAATAAAGTATAGGAATAAACTCACTTTATTCCTCCCCACAACACCTTTCTCAGCGCAGTAGCCAAAGAGTTTCTTTAGAAAATCAAGTGATGTCTGCTTCTGCCCCAAAGCCTCCTAATGCTCCATTTCTCTAGAGGTAAAAAAAATCAACATATTATAATTGCTTATAACAAAAGTCATCTAATTCTTTTTTTCACTTAGTCCTCTAAATTAATTTTTAAACTACACACACCTCTGCGTGCTTTTCAGTTAACATCTAAAGTTTTTATCTTAAGTTTAAGTAGTTGGATAGAATGTAACTTTTGGCAACCTGTAAAAATTGACATTGAAAATAAAACAAGAATTAGAGCATTCATGTGTATCCAGTGGAATCTATCATAGCCACTCAATACTTTGCATCAATTCTCTTAACAAATAAATGAACTTTTCTTAACAGCGGGAAATATCACATGGTTCCTTTTTCTCCATATAGCCACATTTCCATTCTACTTCCCACTTCGAAGATATATTTTAATGTAATTTATTTTAAACTTGAAAGTCTATTATTGATTGCTTTAAAATACTTCTCAGTAACAAAAATATACACATAAATTGAAATTATTTTTTTTCTTTTCTGTTACTATGTGTACAAAGAAATTTATTCTGGGTTAATTTGAATTTATAATTACTTTTTAATATATAATTGATTAAACAAATAGATATATAAGTTTCACAAAAAATTTTAATTGTTAATAACAGATATAAGATCAGATACTGGCTTTGTGGGTACTCATGTTTATGAATACAAAATTAGGAACAAGGCTTTGGAAGAGGCCAGTTTAAATAAAGGGCCCATAGCTTAAATTTTATTAGCTTCTGCTTCTGGATATACGGGATTGCTTTGGTGTTGTTCCTCTGTTATTTTATGTAATATTACATATTGTTCCTATTATGTATTGCTAAAATAAGACAGGATTTTTACTTATCGTCCCTATTATGTATTGCTAAAATAAGACAAGATTTAGCATCAATTTTATCTCTATTCTTTTACTTAGTTTCACTTAAATGCGGAGAAAACTTGATACATAAATAACTAGATGAGAACAGAGGGAGTTTGTTATAGCAATATCTTATTCTTTAAGTTTCTTTGGCATCATATGCTAACAATCACATCGTGTTCTGTCACCATTATTTTTAATGATTTATCGGCCGTCGACTCCATTAGGACTCCTGATGTGCTAAAAGCAAAGAATAGGAAACCACCGTAATTGCAAAACTGTGTGTTACCCCTCAACTAAGTTTACTTGCTTTCTTAGCTTCAAAGCTATTATTTCAAATCATCCCTTTATGTGGTAACCTAGGGCACTGTGTGCCACAATAAGATTAGGGGTCAATGAATGGGGGAAGAATGACAACAAAAGGGAAAGTGAAGAAGGAAAGGTGTACCCTTAGACTGATATTAGGAAAGCATGATAGGAAAGTTGAGACTTAGTAATTAATTCTATTTGAACTGTGTGCCTGTTTATCTCTTGGAAAGCCTTCAAATACAACCAGTATCTGTGGCCAGTCTGAAGACTATGGTTCTACAAGGCCCTACACAATTTGTGTTCCCCTCCCCACATTCTTCTTTCTTCATCGTCTGATACTTTCAACCTTGCTCTGGCTATTCTGTTTCCTCAATGCTCGTAGCATCCTCCGGCCTTGAGGCCTTTTTCTAAACTGCTTGAAAGTCACCTTTTACGATGAAGCTTTCTTCAACTACCCTATTTAAATTGCAGTCTTAGACACACACACACACACACACACACACACACACACACACACACGCATTCATATTCCCTATCTTCCTTCTTTTCTTTTTCTCCATAGCACATATAGATGCTCGATAAATAGTTGTTAAGTGAATTAATTTCTATGGGCTATAAATTAGTGTGTCAAAATAAGCCTCAAAAAAGCTTTCCATGTCAGGAGATTGTGCTTGAATTGTGAGAAAGATACCTTCTACTCTTAATGGCTCTGCATTGCAGTGTGTCAGGAAGCTGTGTGGGAAGCATATCGGATCTTTCTGGATCGCATCCCTGACACAGGGGAATACCAGGATTGGGTCAACATCTGCCAGCAGGAGACTTTCTGCCTCTTTGAAATTGGCAAAAATTTCAGCAACTCCCAGGAGCACCTGGATCTTCTTCAGCAGGTAAGCTTAATCACTACATGTTTGGAATATTTCCCAAATAAATATCTCCCAGACCTCCAGCCCCTACCCCTTTTGAATTGGTTTCCACAGCATAGGGTTGTTTGAAGACATGCTTGGAGATATATGATAAGACCAATAGGAGTTTTATTTCTGCAAAGTAACATTGTACAGACAAGTTGAAATAAAGAAAATGAAAATAGACTTTAGCTCTTCAGTTGGCATAATCTCTTGGTAAAATTACTTTTTCTCTTTCTGCAGAGAATAAAACAGAGAAACTTCCCTGAGAGGTAAGTACCTAAAATAGAGTGCTGCGTGCTCTTGACTTTTGAAAGATCTCATAATGGAGTGAGACTCAGCTATTGTACCTTTATGATATTATGTCAGCCACTGAGATCTGTGTAGGTAATTCTGATAGACAATTTATACACATATTGTGCTAAATATAAATGAATATATAAAAAAAGAAAATTGTTAGACCTTATAGATTAAGATATATGTTTGTACTATGTTTTCAGATAATATGAATTTATTACTATGTGATAAATATCTAACATGTATTTTCACTTATAAGATATAGAGCAATTAAAATAGTATGATTTTTAGAATTTGTGATAAGTTATTAGTTACATCATGAAACTAATCTAGAGAGCAACCTCAATTTTGAACTCTCGTTTGGTATTTTGTAAAATGTTAGTATTTCTCAAACTAAATTACTAAAGCAATGGCTATATCCTCAACAAGAACTGAATGTCAAATAAGAAAATCAAAATGCAAAAAAAAAAAAGGAAAAATACATAGATAAAATAATTAAACAAGAGAGATGTCATTGCCAAATTCTAATCTCACAAATTACATACATTTTATAACATTTAGAAATCCAAATCTGCAGATACTAATACTACAAAGAGAAACACAAATTTGGCTATATGAATTGCTGACAATCCTTTATACTGCTTTTCTCATTTGTTCCTTCATTTCTATTCCCTTTGCCAACAACTCAGGCCAGGACCTTATTACCTCACACCATAAAAAACATCAAATCTGATCTCCCTAACAGATTTTCCTGGCTCTAACCTCTTCCCCACCCTAACTTGCATAACTGCTGCAGGACTAATGTGTCTACCATAGTCCTTTTGTTACACTGAGCCCTGTTCAATGGCTTTCAAAAGATTCCCACATCTTCCTCTTGCCCTTCTAAATATAATCCCCTCTCTGCACTCTCCTACCGCTCTGTGCTGAAGGCTGAGCGGAAAAGACTGAATCCCTGGCATCCCGTGCCCTCTGACTACTAGATAGGGCCAGCCAATAGGAAGCAAGATATCAGAGGAGGTGAAGAGAATAAGGTGAGCGAATTTATTGCCTCCTCTTCCCCTACTCCCCAACCTGCAAAGTCTCGGAGAGGGCAGCTATTGGTCTCCTTCAACTTCAGCTCAGTTCCTGTGAGGTGGCCCTCTCAACGGAGCTTTCTCTGTCTCTAGTTTGTGGTAACTGCTCCATCCTCTTACCCCTCCTGCCAGAGGAGACCTCTAGCACCTCGCTGTTACCAGCCTCGGGATTCTGCATTCTCGCTTGTGGTTGCTTACATTCTTCCCACAACTTAGTAAGTAATCTCTTTATTAAACTTTGCTCAAACTACCCCACTATGAGTGAGTCATCTGTTTTCTGCCAGGACCTTCACTGAGGCAGAAGCCAAGCTAATTAATTGAGGCATGTCAGCTCCTGACCTTTTCAACTTTGCCTTTCATTACCCATGATTCCACTGTTGCCACCATGCCACTTCCTCACTGCAGAGACCACATCCAACTCATCCCAGACTCTGACTCCAAGCCTTTCTCTCTTGCCTGAAAGAACCTGCCTCCTCCACTCCACTCCATCTCTCTAAATCCCACTCTCCTTTCAAGTCCCACCTCTTCATGATATCTTAACCACCTATTTGAGCCTGCAGCAATCTCTCCCTACTTTGAAATTTGCGTTCTATTTGGTACTTACATTGTTATTTAACATTTCCTTGCTTTACCCTGTTTCCGTGAAAGCGGAAACACCTCCAGGGCAGAAACTGTTTTATATTTCTCCACCAACTGCTATAGGACGGTCTTCATATATTTATAATATATAACAGTTCTAAATATGTCTATCTAGCCACACTTTTATAAATTTTTTAAAGCTATTGCCAAAATAAACAATGTGACTTAAGAAAATATTAGTACTAGAGTTTTAACGTTGTTCGCAAGACAAGGGATATTGATGCCTCTAATTTAAATTTAGGATAATATCAACTCCTTCATTTTCCAAAAAGAAAAAGAAAGTAAAGCAGAGGTTATTCATAAGAAAAAAAATTCAACACATACCAAGCCTTGATAGGAAAACATTAAAAATTACAGGAAATGATTATATAAGCCAGAAAGAGAAAGATATAGAATCATTCCACCAATTCTTGTGCCTACCAGCATTGATAGAAAGAAGAAACTAGAGACATTTTACATTACCTATTGTTACCAAGTTGTTTCTAAAAAAAGAAAGAAAGAATATAAAAGGAAAGGGTAAAGAAAAAACCTCTTTTACTTCAAACATTTTCAAGAAAACAAAACAGAAAATTTTCTCATCTGACTAGCTCATCAGTCTGCCAGTTTCAAATGACTTTAAAATAAAAGCCAGTGGAAGAAACCAGCAGCCTAGCTTCCCAAATTGTAGCTTCTCAGTGATGGTCTAGATTGCCAGTGTAGTGGCAGAATCACACCTGCACAAAATAGGCTGTTGAATTGTAACAAACGCAACAGCCAGCATTTTAATAACTGCTCTTCTTGGTTATTTTCTTTTTTACAAGGTAAAAAAAAAAAAAAAAAAAAGGATACCAATGTTATAACAGGAGAAAGGAAACCTTGCTATAAACAAAAATCTATAAATTAAAAAAAAAAGAAAATTAAGTTACAAATGCTATGTTTGACATAATGAAAGTTTACTAAATATTACTTCCATAAAAACTATTTATTAGACACATAGCATAATACCAACAAAAACAAACAAGAATAGCTAATACCAAATTCCATTATAAAGTCTGAGTTTAATTTAGCCTATATGTACCAATATAGTCATCCATATTTACAGCTGACATCCATTCTGATTGGTCAGAGCCCATGCCAGGCTGATGGATATATTTTGTACATTAACCTCTATCAGCCCTTTGGCAGAATTGAGTGTGGTAGAAATATGCAGATGGTCCCCTTGGCTATAGCCAATCTCTATGACACTACAACAGTAGAGCGCCTAGCCATTCCATTTGGTCTTCCATCAACATGGGCCACAGAAAAATTGGATCAAATGTATTGGTCAACCATCACTATATTATACACAGACACAATTCTTTGAGACCTAATAGCTCATAGTAACAAATCTTTTCATGAGTTTCAAAAAATATCGCTACTGCTACTTCTTTCTAAACAAAGCTTGCTTGAATGGGCCAACATTATATGCAGACAATTCAATAACAATGACCTTTATTCTGCCCTTAGAATATATCCCACACTGCCACTCCATGGCACTGTGAACCCACCCCCAACTTCCTGGCTGGTTACTATTGCAGGCAATTGTTATGTTAAGAATAGGGCTTTAATACATCTACATTCTCCAGAAATCTATCTCTCTCCCATTATTGTACCCACAAGAATTATTTTATTGAATAAACTTAATGGCTATCTGAATTTGCAGGTTTGAGGGTCTGAGATTTTAGCAAGAATATTTCAGTCATAGATCATGCCATCAATTATCTTTGATGTCAAGGACACAGTTTAAGCACAAGGGACTATAAACATCAAACCCCCAAATCCATCTTTGCCTACTAGGGAATGTTTGCAGGACCACAAAAAGCTAAGGTGCTTATGAAAAGCCCTGGAGTCAAACATAACCATTTTAAGGGAGTTTGAATTTTTCTTCAATGAAAACAGATTAGAAGATTACTACTGCAATGAAAAAAATAGATAAACCCAGTTTTAAAGTGTACTTTTTCTCTAATTTTTACGTCTATTAAATATAGGTAAATTTAAATGCATTTCTCCTATTGTCATCAAGCTCCTTGTCACCACATCTGTTTTCTCCTCTATTTTGTTGATAGAAAAGATGAAATAGCCACAGAGGAGGTATTACAAGAACTGGGTGAAACCCCCGCATTTTCAACAGGTAAGCTTAGATCTCATTTCGTCTGCTTCTGAACCTTTCATCAAATCATGAAAGCATGGTAATAAAAGCAATTCTTAATTAAAGTTGACAAAGTTTATAATGCACTTTCTCAAAACTAACTTGTATTTCCAACCTTATAAAATGATTTAAATTCATTGTATAAAACTTGGAAAATCTAGGAAAGAATAAAGCTAAAACCAAATTGTTATCTTACAACTTGGAGTCAATTATTTCAATATTTTCAAACAAACAAATTCAAGACAAATATCTGTCTGTATATCCTTCATATAGGCAAGCGCACGCGTGCGGGCGCGCACACACACACACATACACACACACATACACACACACACACACACACACAAATTAACCAGATCTCATTAGGCAAAACCATTTAACTTTATCTAGAAGAGCACCAAACTTGAGTTGGAGAAAGGAATAATGAAGAATTCAACTTGGGCGGCGGGGGGGAAGAATTCAACTGGGATCAAGAGTATCAGCTATATTTTGCTCAAAAATGTATTTAGGTGATCTTAAAATAAAAATGATCTGAGAATGCATCTAACATCTATAAATTCTAGAATGACAGAAAAAGCATATGAAATTTTGACCTTGTTCTAATGTAAGCTCCTCCAGTCTCATTTCTGTGCCTCTTATTTTCTTTAATTTCCACAGATATTGCCAGCGTCTCACCGGGGTCCTTCCTTGTCACTCCTGAGGACACACTCCTCAATGGCACTAAGATGCCTATAATAGTAAGAACTTCTGAGAGTCAATTTAGCTCCTTGCATGACTGTTTTTGTTGTATTAGTAAAATAGAATAAGAGAATGGATTAACTGGACGTTCAATATTATTGGTGTTACATTTTTATCACTCCAATTAATAGTTAGTGACTTTGCTCTATTCACAAGTCTCACTTCTCCCTAGGGACTGAGAGGGAGCAATAAATTGAAAACTAGGATAAGGTGGGAGAATTGCAAAAAGCAACTTAATTACAAACTCTGGGAAGGCAGGTACCTAACAGAACATTATATACAGCAGGTGCTCACCAAGCTTTAGAATGAATGAAGTGTTCTTTCTCCTGTGAAGTGTAATCTCACACTGACGACAAGGGTAGAAGTTTTGTTCTCAGTCATGTCCAGCATGAATAGGTCAGAAAAATGTCAAAATGATTGAAATCCTGCGTGTCAAAAGGGGAAAAATAAAAACAGAGGCAAGAAGAGCACTAGCAGCCTTTCCATTTGAAAAGGCATGCAAGATGAGAGGACTGTTACAGAATTTAATGTTGGTTATCAAAAAAGGTTATCAACATTTTTAACCTCTCTAAAAAGCTCTGAGCCAAATGCTTAAGGCCGAAACAGAGAAACAATATCCTCCTTATTTATGAGCAGTGGAGTTATGGCAGCATGAGTCGGCAGCAGACTCAGCATGGGGCTGTGGAATAGGGGTGACAAGTCAGAAAATGGGTCCTGTCATCCTCACACTGCCACTACAACCAGATCTGCCATCCCCTGTGTCTGCCATCCCCTGTGGCCTGTGAGACATCTCTAGCCCTTTCCTCTTTTCTCCAAGGCACAAGTCAAAGCCCAGATGGTGAAGGCAGGAAATTCAGTGTCTCCAGCTCTACATGAAAATTTAAAAATTAAAACCCTGCTGGCCATTCTCTCTCTCTGGCCTTTAGGCCAGATGGCTGCAGATTTGGTGGAACTATTGTTATGAACAAAGAATACAAATGTTTTATTTTTCTCAAAACTACTATTCCATTAACAGTGAAAAGTGCTGTTGAAAAAAATTATTGAGATTGAACATATTCACTATAAAATTTCTACAACTCCTATTTGCCTTCTCTATTTTCTCACATTACCTGTGTCTAAATCTTCAAAATCTAATTTAGGTCTCTCCTTCTGCAGTAAATATCCTCTGAATATTTCATTTTACATTCATTGCATCCTTCTCTCGACATCCTTTTTACCAACTGCATCTATTACTTATTCTTTCATTTAGCAAACATTTAACTGACGTGCCAGACACTGGGCTATGCACCGAAGGTCCTAAGATAAACAAGACACAGTCCCTGCCTTTAAGAAATTTATAATGCAACTAAGTACAACAGAATAGTCTAAGTGCTATGACTGAAGATGGCAAATGTATGGACCGGGACAAATTGATATGCTGGGTTGGGTTGCAAAGGACGTGATCCCTAGTCATGTATATTCACTGAGAGCTTTGTACATAAATGGCTTCATGTTTTTTAGTTTGGGAAATTGCATGAAGTGTGAGAATCATGCTGGATTCAAGGAGATTATATGAGGAGAGAGGGGTAACAGGATTAACATATAAAAAGAAGACTCTGGGTCAGTAAATCACAGGTACCAAATGAGCAATTCAGATCTTATTCACTACTACAAGAGGTCAAAGGAGGCAAAGATTTCCACCTTAGATGGTCAGAGGATATATTATTGTAAGTAAACCATGAAATATTGGTAAGAAGTAAAAAAGGGTGTGTGTGTGTGTGTGTGTGTGTGTGTGTGTGTGTGTGTGTGTTTTATTGCTGGAAGTGGGCATGGGGAGCAGTGAGGACGGTCTCCAGTCAGAAGATTATCACAAGCTATATGATGTCTCAGCAACAGTGAATAAAACCATTTGTTGGTCAGGGCAGGGAGAAGTGAGACAGACTAAAACAGTTCAAGCAGATTAGTGTCAGATAGTGGACTCTTGAATGTCAGGAAAAAAGAATTTTGGCTGTATCCCATAGATAATACGGAGTCACTGATGGTGCTGGGTAAGAGGCATAAAAATTAATCCAGCGGTTGAGGGTAAATTAGGAGACTCGTCACTAATATATCTAAAGAATTTATTTAAATGTCTCTTGTAAATTTCAAATGTGCCTAATGAATGGTAAGCTTCTAGAGGATAATACCACATACCATACTTTTCTTTCAACTTCCCATAGATCCTAGCACTGTGCTACACCCATACAGATGCTCAGAGTATATTATTTGAATGGATGGATGAATGAATGAATGAATGAAAAGTTTTTCATTAAACAAACATCAGTAGCCTGGTAAGTGTAAATCCATGTCCTCTGTGTGCCCTAGTAAAGTTAGAGGTTATTCTGTTGTCCAATGCCCATGGAAGAGGGGAGTTTGTGATAAGAAATGAGGAGAAACTACATCAGCTACCACCCAGATGAGTTTTGCCCCTCATGGCATTTTCCATTGACTGTTCTCTTCTCTCGGCTTCTATAACACTGATTTCACCGTAAGAGACTATACACTACCAGAGACAGTTAATTTTCCGCAGACGTATTTTTTACTCTTTTGAGAAAGTTGTACAGATCTCAGGATCATCTTGGTACCAAGGCTGAAAATCTGTCAAACCCCAAGTTTGAAACCCAGATCCAGGCTTGTTCTGTGCCCCGGAAACCCACATGAGTTGAGAACAATGAGAGACTCCTGCTCAATCTCAAACTAAAGAACAAGAATGATGACCCCTGGCCTTTTGTGATCAAAGGCCAAATCCAGGTCATCAGAACAGTACTTTTATTCTTAGCCACATGTTTCCAAAGGTGGCCTAAATATGCCATTCCCTCTGAGAGAAATTTCAAGTCTTCCCTTGACCTGACAGTGCCTTCTAACCTGTCTAGAATCTTCTCTAAAAAGAATTTTAAAATATCACAGTATCCATAGGTTATTTTATCTAATCCAATCCTCATCACAGAGTATTTATAAAGTTATACAAGGATGTGGTACAATCCTAATGATGCTCCAGCATTATACATAAATTATGCATGTGTATGTATATGTGTATAAATGCTTTCATGAAAAGCACACAGTCATAAAATGACAGCGTTTTCAAAGATTTTAAGTAATTAACTCATTGGAGCTTTGGTGCTTTGTTTCTCAATGAAATTCACAGGCCACATCTAGTTAATAGGACTTTTATTCTAAAAACACTAGAGCCTTCATACTCCACTTCTTGAGACAAGATCAACATATGTTATATAATATAGCCATTTGCTTATTGTTTATTTTAATAGAAGACCTTTTTTTAACTTAGGAAAGAGAAATAGAATTCACTGAGGTATCTGAGGGCCCACTGGAGCAGAAGGTGGAGCTGAGCATCTCTCTGGCAAACCAGAAGTTCAAGTCAGAACTCGCTGACTCCCAATCCTCATATTACCAGGAGCTAGCAGAGAAGTCTCAACTTCAGGTGAGTGAACTCAGCCCATACAATCACAGCCCAAGTCATGACTCAAACTTGGGACCAAATAGAACATAAACTCTTTTGGCTAAGTTCCAACTTCTTGTGAACAGGCATTCATTTTTAACCATTAAAAATAAATCAAAACTGCAATGGGTTCCAAAATATTAGAACAAATGGATCTCCAGGTAAGTTTTCCATTCTGGTTTTCCATCCATAAAAGTCATTTACATTTAGATTTTCTTTAAATATTAGCAGGTTTTTAAATCTCATTTAACTGAAAGCCACTAAGCAGATATTCTATATGTCTAAAACGTCCATGTAGGCACCAACTAGGGAACATGCTGGGTTGAAATATGAATTTTTAATTCACAATACTTTGTCTTACATAATATTTTCATTTTTGCAGTCTGCTGCAATTTAAAGACATGACATTTTTCATGGGTGATAAGTGAAAGGCAGTTATGTTGTCCATGTTATCCATCACTAAACAAAGGAGCTGTCCCAAGATGTCTCTTCCATCTCTGACCATCATCGTATCTGCCTGTCCCCAAATAAATCAAAAGGAGTCTTCATTCCCTGCAGGATAAATCCAAACTGCTCTGCTGAGCATAGCATGTATATGCCATGAAAAGATCCCTGCCTTTCTTCCCAGCCTCACCTTAACACTAGTTCTTTACCATCCCCACTTCTTTTCACTAGCTCTCCACAAACCGCTTACAAATCTTTTCTCACCTTTAGTCTTTACATGTCCCTCCTCCTCTGTCTGGAATGCCATTCCCTGAGTTTCAAATTACAAACATCATGAAAAATTCTCTCTACCCATATTCTGGGTTCAGTGCCTCTCCTCTGAGCTAACACCCAGGGCCACTGTTGTCTCAACACTTATCACTCTGTCTTGAGGTTGTTTGTTTACATGGCCTTTGTTGTCTCCATTCCTCCCTCCTCAGCCACTACCCTCACTACCATTAGGCTTTGAGCTTCTCCTTGAGAGCAGGAACCTTCTCTTCCATCTCTTCAGCCTTACTTCCTAATACAGAGTTTGGAATGCTGTTAACTACTCAGTAATGTAAAAAAGCAACTGAAAATAGAAGCACCCATGAGATTTCATAATATGAACTACATGTATGGACAGCCTGGGTACCCAAGCATCTTACATGGAGAGGGAACAAACAGGTTCCCACTTCTAATACTTAGCAAATTCAACACTTACCTCCTCCCAACTGGAGAGGAGGTAAATGAAAAAACATTCTTAACTAGCAACCTCTCCCTGCATTAGCCATCAGTCAATAAAATGTAAAGAATCATTTCTACAAACTTCAAAGAGAAAGCATTAGCACGAGGTGTTTATGAACCAGAAAAGTACTTAGACATGTATTATTAGATAGAATTAATTTTAAAAATAGTCCGTTAACTTTTCTGTTCTTTGAACAATTCTCTTCAGCAAATCCTTAGTATAGTGAGTGTCTCCAAAATTGGATAATTGACCATAGATTGTCTCCACTGACCTGTTGTTAATTTTCTAAGCACGTAAAACAACCTGATGTAGAATAATGCAAATAAATTATAATACTTTTAAAATCTGAGTTTTAGTCTTGTTTCTTCCAAGACTTAGTCATGAGAATTTGGGAATCACTTTTCTGACCTTAGATTCCCATTTAGAAATTGAAGATGACCTCGAAGTCCCTTTCCAAGTTAAAACATTATATACAGAAATAGTACCACTGTTCTCAATCTTCTATATGTATTCGCTCGTTTCATTTTTCACACAATCCTATAAGTTATATTATTTCCAGTTTTTGCAAGTGAAGCTACTGAGGCAAAAGGTGATTCCTTAATATGCCCCAAAATGTCACACCTATTAACTGGCAAAGCCAAGATTCAAACACAGGCAGCCTGGCACCAGAATCCCTGCTCTTAACCACCATGCTATAACTCCTATTTTCCCCAAATATGTATGGTGGAAGGATTTTTGCATCATCATCAGAAAAACATGCCCCTTATAGCCTCTGAAATACTGATTAGCTAAAGAAGAATAGGTCTTGTTTAGTCTTGTTCCAGAGACCTATTACATCAGCCCAGCTGGTTCCATTTGCGTGGTTGTGGCCTCTCTGAGATGAAGCCCCTCTGCTTAGGGTGTCTGTTTCCCTCCCAGGCTCCTAAGCAGTCCAGACACCTAGCCGCCTGCCATCAGATAACTAACCAGCCCACCACAGCCCACTTGCATTAGCATGGTCATTTGGACCTAATCGGAAATTAATGGACAGTGCTTTGCAGTAATTTAATTTCCACAATAAACTTAATGAGCAATTTAATACAAATGTCAAAAGGAATGCTTAGTTGTCTGAATGCTTTCTCCTGTGCAAACATTCATGAGAACTCAACACGGCTGCCTTTTTATAGCCCCGTTAACATACATTCCAGCAGAATCAGGGAGGCCCCTGTGCATTTAGTATTATTAATAAGGTTAACTGAGCACTTAATTAGCAATTTAGTGGTTAGTGCTCCATGATTGGAAGGTTCCCAGAAGATTATTTAGCAGAATTAACTGAAGGCCTTTGTCATCTCCTCCCTAGATGCCTCTGCACCCTTCTAAGCAAAGCTGATTCTTAATCCATCACAGACAGGTTCACAAAGAGGGCATGGACACAAACAATAAAACCCCTCCACTGGAGCCAGTGCTGTGAGCACTCCTGGAGGGGAGGACAGCTCTCCCCAGCAATGTACTCTGCTGCCTATGCTCACAGCTGTGGGCTTTTATAGTAGCAGTTCTGTGCTTAACTGATTGTTTTCACACATACAACAGAATCTCTGGTATCCTGGGCAAGAAAGAGGGATGAGTCAGGGTTTGAATCTTCTGCTCCAGAAATTGCAGCTCACACTTAAACATTCAGTCCTAGGTGCTATAACTGGAATGCCATGACAAATGCTTATGACCCCAGCTCTATTTCTCACAGGAGACCAGAGCAGACCTAAAGCATGTACACAGCTCTTTCCCACCTGCCCCAATAATAAAGAAAGACCAGCTCTGCAGAACCTAATCTGCTAGCTGGCTCCTGGCAAGAGTGGAGGCACAGAAACTTACTACCCAGGCCCCTGGCCCCTGACCCCTATGGGAACTTTCATCCTGTCCTTCCCCACACTGAGTCTTTCAAAAACAACTGACTGAACATTTGCTCTACCCTTGCCAGGCTCCATGCTATGTGGTTATTAAGGAAGTAAAAGAAAATCAGGCTATCAAAGAGCTAATAATTCAGTAGCAGAGATAGAGAATAGTAAATAATACAGTATCACTGACTCCCTGCCCACTGTGTGTCAGACACTTATTAGTTATTCCTTAAAGCAATCTTATGATATAGGTGTTATTATCTCATTTTGGTTAAGGAGGCCAAGATTCAGAAAAATTGGGCAATAAATTTAGATCATGCAGTTAAAAAGTAACAAAACGAATATTTAAACTCAGGCCTATACGGCTATCTGCTTATCACCCAAAACTTGAGCTATCTTTATCATTGTAGTTACTATACACTCAGGAAACAAAAACTATTTTAATAATTTTGCAAGAAAATATAATTTAGGAGGTAAATCCGTCTGGTGGGGGAAAAAATTCATGATACATTCCAAAACCCGATGTAAGTGATTTGGGGATTATCTGCATATCGATGCTCTAGTCCTTGGCATAGATAATGTAGAGTCTGCAATAATTTTAGATATAGTGGCAATGCAGTGGCATGCTGATGAGTTTAGAGGAGAAGAGACACATTCGACTTGATTAAACAAAATGTGCTGAGTCCCTACTATGTGGATGACAATCCACTAGGTGCTGGGAGGGAGGAGTTAAAGATGAGTAAGCAAGACATGATCCCTGAGCCCGAGGATCATAATCTCTATGAGGGAGACAATATGGACTTCAAAGACTGTTTTATGAAATGTACAGTAATAAGTTCTAGAGTAGTAAGGAGAAGAAATAATTAGGCCTTACTTTGGGGCCCTACAAATACTTTTCAATAGAGATGTTTGAGCTGGCTTTGAAAGATGAGTGGGGGAAGGGAATATCGATGAAGAGAGGTAGAAGAATTTGCATCTTGGACTAAAGGAAAAAAATTTATAGACATCTAGAGGAAAGTACATGTTGTATTAGGGGAGAAACAGGGGTTGGTTTAATGTAACTAAAAGATACAAATATTGGCCAAGGGGGTAATGATGGCAGAAAGTGCAAATAGTGAGGTACTTTGTGGGGTAGATTGTAGAGGGTCTTAAATGCTATTCTAAAGTATTAGACCTTATTTAATAGTCAGTGCAGCCCACCAAGTGATTTTTAGTGAAGAGCAACAGATGTGGAATGATTAACTTGGAAAAACATTGTAGTTGAGAAGACCTCTCCCTCATACCCACAAACTCAATGCACCCAAAAAGCCATTTCTCCTCCCTCCCCCAGCGCACACCCAGAAAATTATTTCAGCGATACAGAAAGGGCAATAGGCAGGGTATAACAGTCATGGGAATAAGAAGAACATGGTGAAAACAAAAGGCATGTGAGATTTGAACCAAGAAGACTTGGTGACTAGATGCGAGGGACACAGAGGGGAGTCATCTAGGGGTGCTGGCTGTCCGGCATGGAACGTGATGGGTGTTCATGACCCTGACTGACATAGAGAGCCCAGGAGGAAAGGCAGATTTGAGAGGAAGAGAATGACTCTGGTTTGGACATATTTAGTTAGTGGTAAATATTGGGATAGTCATGTGGAGAGCTCAAAGCTATGTGTCAGGAGATTGTTGAAGCCAAGGGAGAAAAAGAGATCCGCATCAAGAGACAAAAGGAAGCAGGCATAGGGAAGGGAGGACAGGGTTGTGTCCCTGTTTACCTCTTCAGCCTATTGCACTTTCACCCTGCTGTTCCTCCCAAGCTTCATTACTAAACCATTCTCTCTTCCTCTTGGTTTTTCCTGCCTACCAGGCTTCATCCAAGTAAGTTGGATGGGTCAGTGCCTTTCCATCAATGTGACAGTGTGTCCCGAGAGCCTAGCACAATGCCCAGAGTCAAGCTTACTGAATAAATGAGAGAATGAGTGAGATGAAGAGGCTGAGGGCACAGACTTGCAGAATCCTTACATTTAAAGTAGAGAACAGAGACAGGAATAGGATAAAGACTGAGAGAGTAGTCAGAGAGATGGAAGAAGAACCCGAAAAAAGCAGGGACACTGTGAAGAAAGAATGGAAAATGCCACTGGATTTGGAGAGAGCCAAGAGACAATGACCTGGAGAGAACCATTCCTCCTGGGGCGATCCAGGAGCAGAGCCAGACTGTAGCGGGTCAGTGAGTGAGTGGATATAACAATCATAAAATACTCTGATAATATGCCTCGTTAGCGAGATCAGATTAGTTTAAAAACTTATTGAAAAGTTCACATAAGTCTAAGGGCCAGTCTAGTCTGTTAGAGAAGAATCTGCTTCCAATGTCTCATTTAAGTGCAGCAGCCATTTGACTTTAACATTACAGATATTTTTCCGGATCATATAGTTCAATTTGGAAGATATCTCAGTTACTCTATGTGTATAAATAAAAATACTGTGGCCAAAAAACTTTCTTCCAAGTATCACTTTAAAGCTATAACATGTTTTACATAAATAACCATTAAAGCAAGTCAGAACTACCCAATTACAGTTTTACAGCTTTTAAATAAATAGCAAAAACGCTTTCCTCTGGGTTTTAGAAATCACTAAAAACAAACCTGGCCTCAATCATTGCTTCAGTTTTCCATTTTCATTTTTTTCTCCTAACTCACCAAAAATGTTTAGGCTCTTTCAGTTAGGCAAGATCTGACCCAGTAGAACCAAAAAAGTATTTCATCAATTTTTTTCTCTCCACAGATGCAAAAGATATTTAAGAAATTTCCAGGATTCGAAGAAATCCATGTATTAGGATTTAGGTAAGTAAGAGAATCAGACTCTCCTCAATTTTTAAATCACTTTCTTCCTCTACTCTTTTAAACCGATGTCATGAGGATTATAAAGTCTCTTTTCTCCGAATTGTTTAGCTCTGCCTAATCACTAAAATGGAATACATATCAGATAAAAGAATTGGCTAATTCGAACATGACTCTAGGTGATTTTTTTTAAAGAGTAACACAGGAGCTATGTTCCTTCCTCCCTCCGGAGTCAGAAACACTGCTCTCTGCAGAGAGCTCATCTGCTGTCCTTGACAAAGTTATCAATGAACCTCCTGGGAAAATAGAGGTAAATCAAAAAAGTTGCCTTGTTGTCTGATTGCCTGGTTTCCTGGTGAGGCTAAATATCACTGTTTAAACAAATCAGACTGACCCAATGAGAAAAAGGGAAAACTAATAAACAGTGATGCCTATGGGTAGCAGGGTTGGAGGAATGGGGTGGACAGGGATGGGTGGAAGCAAGACTTCCCAAAATATACCTTTTATATCATTTTGATATCTGAACCATAGCAATATATTACCACAGAAAACATCCAATTAAACTTTTAAATAGAAGAAATGAAATAATAAAATAGTGCCACATTACAGTAGGATTCTATCATGTTCCCTTGGCTCTCCCACAGGAGGCCTGTATCCATAGGCATCCCAACATTTTAATGTGGGTTCATGATTTCGGGCAAGAATTCTTGCTTCTTTAAGTTCTCATTATTCGAAACATCTACAGGTGGGGTCATAATATGTTTTTTTAATGTACCAGAGGATAAACATCAGCCCTGGTGTGACAGAATGAGGTTCTAAACCCTGAGGGAGATTTGTAAAGTGGGTAGAGCAGGAGTCACCCTAAGTCCTTCTTTGCCTTTTCACCTTCTATTGTCTTAAAGCAAGAGGGTGCACAGAACCAGGGATCCATATGCTCACAAAGAATAAATGGAGGGAGAACTCCACCAGTTTATTTCTTTCGAAAACATCAGGCCCCTCTGATTCATGTAATTCCAAAGGAAAGAAACACTGAGAAGTAAAAGCTATAAACGATGCAACCCTTAATATTTACCAAAGCAGACTCATTTTTCTTTATTTCAAGATGCTGCTCCACAGTATTCCATGTGAAATCAGATGGATTAGAGAGAAATAAAAGGTGATAGGAGAATATTCTGCACAGATGGCAGGGTCTTCTGGATAAACCGCTGCAGTTAAAGAACAAATTTTTCATTTAAACCTGAAGGAAATGATAGGAACGGTTTTCTTCGGTGAATGTTCAAGTGCTCATTATCCCCTCTTTTCAAATAAATGAAAAGCTAATAATAAAAAATATTCTATTTCAGAAGAAAATCAAAATATTAGATTGATGAAATTTTGCAAGGTAAAAATTTTAAAGATATATCCCTTGAAGCAGCATCTTTTCCATGTGTTTATCTCTGCAAAAATTTATTCCTTTTCCTGCCAAAGATGCTTATAAAGGAAATTCGATGACACTTTCCTAATGATTTCTATTATGTGATAAAGGCTTAGTCTCCCAGAAAACATTTGACCCCGAATATAATAAATGATCTGCTTATAAGTATGGCAAACTTTTAATCATTAATAATGATGCTCAGACTGTTGTAAAGTTAACTCATGAAGGAAATTGCTTTCTCATGGAGACAGATCCCCACAAAACCTAAAATTTTGTGTGTCTCCTGATACTGTCTTTATTTCAGTTTATTATATAAAACCTGATCAATTTAATAAGTACTTTTATTTCAGTGACCTCATTCGATTCTCTCAACACAACTGAGAAGTAGTTAGGACATCTATTATTAATATGATTATAAAGATGAACAGTAAAGGTTCACTTTAAATATTGCTTTATCTCTTAAAACAAATATGGGAAACTATTAACATTTAGTTGGAGGGTATACTCCTTCAAAGACTTGTACACAACTGTCCATACTAGCTTTATCTGTAATAGCCAAGAACTGAAAAAAATGCAAATGCCCATCAACAGAGCAATAAATAAACATAATTTTATACCTAACCTCAACTCTAAACCTAACCCTGACCCTAACCCTATATACCTAACCTCAATCCTATCCCTAACTCAAACACTAACCCTAAAGTAAAACCTAACCATAATCTTAACCCTAACCTATACCTAATTGCCATCATAACTCTAATCATAACCAACCATAACCATATAAGTAACCTCAGCCTTAACTCTACATTTAATCCTAACCATAACCCTAACCCTATGCCTAACCTGAACCCTAAACTCAACTCTAACTCTAAACCTACAGCTAACCTCAACTATATTTGTAACTCTGATCACAGCACTTCAAAAAACAGTCAACAAAACACCAGTTCCAGGGCCAGTCTCAGATAAATTAGATTCAAAATTGAACTAATCACTTAATGCTATTTAGGGGGTGAGAAATTCATTTATAAAATACTTTTTAAAAAAACTTTCTGGCATCAGTACTAACCAAAATGTAAGATGTATAGGATGTATTTGCAACCTCTTTAGGAGGAATATGAGGAGCTCAAAGATTTTAAGAAGAATAAAAGTACATATAAGCTTTGAACTAATATTCAGATCTTAATCAGACACATCATATAATGATGTTTACTTCCTGTGATTTATATGGTTTTTAAATTTTCCATCCAAATTCTGATGACAATGTGTATGTTTCCTTCAAAGCTCTGAGCAAATATGGGAGACAGTGGAAAGAAATCTTTTTGTTTTTTGGGTATATGAAATGATATTTTGAATGTCTCAATAAATTTCATAAAAATTCTTCTTCCTTGCATGTTCCCATTGTGCATGATGATATGAAGACCAAAGAAAGAAAGAGATGGGTAATTTGGACTTTTCTTCTTATTATTTTTAATAATCATTATATTTATTCATACATACAATATATATAACAAAGCACATCATGCAAAGATTAGAGGTCATATTAATTGAGGATAGCAATGCAGCAATTTATATATTCATCTTGTCCACAATAAACCAAATGTTGTTTGACAGTTGAATGTTCTCTATATTTTGTCAGTATGTACTTATACAGAAGGAAAAGCCTCAACCTCCATCTTTTCTTCCTCCTTCATACAAATTTGGAGTCTTATACCATGTTTTTCAATTAATGATTTAAGCAAGGCATGTCCTACACACACACACACACACACACACACTGTCACAAAAGCAATGATTTCAAATGTTTTTGATCATCTATAAAAGTTATTCTAAAAGACCTTAATAGAAGGACATGAGGTGAATTTTTAACCACTCAGACTTAAAAGAATAACTACCTTCATGTCTGATTTTTGAACAGTCCACTAATCCCCTCAAGAATAGAATCGCTTTCTTCCAGGAAGAGTATCAACAAAAATCTACAAACAATCACGGGAATAAATACTCCTAAAGTTAAGCAGAGGAGACAAAGACACAGTTGTTTAATCAGAGAATGCGAAACCACCTTTTGTCTTATTTTAGAAAAGAAGGTTCTTAAAGTGGACTTGACATTTATTTTCTGAAAAGTAGGATTCTGTCTACTCGCATAAGAGATAACTCTGAAACAGATGCCAGTGGGCATGTTTGCTGCTGCCTCTTCTTTCTCAGGGATACTAGAGTGTTTCTGAATCGCCCAGTGGGCAAAATCTTCATAGGGCATATCTGAATTTTCACCAAATGCGAGAGGCCTAGGGACCTCTGGGGACTAGAGATAGAGCTGAGGCCGTGCCCTCTCCCCCACACCAAAGGTGGTCACAGAGCCTCACAGAGCAAAAAAAGATGCCCCAGGGACCCCCAGGAATGCTGTCCTAGGGCTGAATCTGGAAGGGGGACAATAAAGACATCTTTCCTATGGGCTGAAAGTTTCCAGACCTTAAACAGTTGTCTCCAATGTCTATTAAAAATACTAGGGTTCCGATCTGCCAACACATTCCCCCTGAACTTCCAGTCATTCTGATGAGGACTCCCACCAGAATGGAAAAATTCTGCAGTGGGAGTGCAGGTCAGTGGCTCCATGGGATTGAAATATTATCATATTGTCAGTAGTTTTATTTTAAAATTTGCTCTTCAGTTCCAAGGTCAGTTTGAATTAGACAAGAGCCCACTACACTTTGAAGAGCTCAGTCATAAGAATCTGGCTTTGGTTCCTATAATTGACTAGTGAAATAATGAACTGTAGACTCCAATTGCTTGGCCGAAAGAACTGCTAAGAATACACATTATCAGTTCCTGTGGCCTTTAAAACACTTTTGCATCTTTCTGTGTAGGTTTAGGGCATGAACTAAAAGGTAAAACCTGATCTAAGAGGACAGAGCTACAAAGAATTCTATTTCATTTTTACATGCAAAAAGGCATTGAATCAATAAACATAATAATATAGTTAATCATGTGCTACTTTCCTTTCTCCTTTCTCACAACTTTCTTTTGAGATGTTATTTTTAAAACAGCTTGAGAGAAAAGATTATGATTTAATTTAGGTTTTATTTTTTAATTAAAACAGTACTTGAAAAAAGTAGAAGAGAAATATCCTTAAGAACTAAAGTTTTGAATTGGTTACAACGTGTACATATTATTGTCCCACTGCTATATCCTACATTGCTATTTCATAACCTTTTAAAATGCAGTCATTTGTAGGAAAAATGACAATTCACCCTTCTTGCTGATTGGCACTGCATGACTCCACTTATAAGACCACTAAAAACACTGGTCAATAGAGCAACTCTTGACAACACTTTTTTCATAAAGACTTAAAGTAAAAATCTATGGTCAAGATTCAGTTAGTAATCCCTCTTCACACTGGATTTAACTCCCATCTTTACATTCTATTTCAGAACAAAAAATATATGTCAATCCTTTTCCACATTTCCAACCTCTGATAAACATTGAAATTACTTTTGAAGTGGGATATTTTTTAAGAGCCCATCAGGACAAAGGTTGAATCTGTCCTGAAGCTTTGAGCAATATAATGACTCTCTTTCCAAGGTGTGTAACAATGGCTTTGGGTGTGATGTGTCCTCTGCTTCTACAGCTCAAGCTCCATAGAGATGCAACTTATGGCCGTCTTTAAGAGAAACAGTGCAGAAGCAAAAAGTCCTGCAAGTAACATGCTGTCTTTTGATTCCAACAAAATTGAAAGTGAAGGGGTCCTTCATGGAAAGATGGAGGATGACAAGCAATCAGAAATCTATCTCACAGTTTCAGACCTCAAAAAGCTGATCAGCAGAGCACTACAAGAAGACGAATCCTTGGATGTGGGGACAATTCAGTTCACTGATGGTCAGTTTGTAATTTCATATTTCTTGGTTTATCCTCATTCTGACAGAAGGATAAGGAGGACAAATGTCTCATGGTCACTGTAATTTATTGGACCTTGTAGAGTCAGTCAGTTCTGTGGCAGGCACATCATGTATGGTATAATTTCTGTCTTTCCTCACTCTAACCTCTGTCTCATTTGATGAGCCTTTGGTGAGTGCTTCACACCAAGAATAGCTGTAGGAGAAGCCAAGAGTTTTAGTTCAGTCCAGCTCAACCACAGTCATCCAGTGAAGCCCAGGTGGACAACCCATGGACAATTCTGTTCCTCTGGCACAACCTAGATTCCCTCATCTAGTAAATCGGTCAGGTTCCAAAAGGAAACAGAGGACACATTCAAATTAGGATAATTTGAGGAGAGTTTGATAAAGGGACTATTTATAAAGGTTTGTCTAGTACCCAAAGGAATAGGACAGTTCCTTGGAGTAGAAGCAGCAAGGCCCATTATTACCTCTATGCCTAAAGGGTTGCCTAATGAACCAAGCCATACCAAAGGCAGAGGGCAAGCAACCACTGATATTGTCCATATAAGTCAACCTCCTAGGACAGAGAGTAGTGGAGAGAGAAGAGAGTGGATCTAAAGAAGTCAAGAAGATAATAAGATACATTCATGATCTTTAGTGGGTGCCTGGAGGAACCCAGTAACCTAAAACTCAACTCCTCAGTAGGCCCAATTCTCCTGGCATAATAGTTGGACGACATGACGTGAAACTGGCATTCTCTGCCAGTTCTGTCTCTCTGGTTTAGATAGTCAAACTCAACACTAGAAAACTTAACCAAGGTCTCTTGGTACAATATGCAGAGCAAATGAACGTACAAGGTAAGAAAAGATGTACTTCGGGCTCATCTGAGACCATCTGGTACTCTAGATTTGTCTCTTCATTGAACTCTCTAGGATGTTCTGAGAATCAGGCTTTAGGTTGGAAGTGGACTCTACAAATTGTCTTTGGTTCCAATATGTATCCTAGCCATTTCTTTCTTTGTCAGCTTAGTTATGTTTTCATTTCCTTTGGCCTAGCCAATCAGCCTGCCTGCTTGATCCAAGGCTGTAAAATAAAACTAAACACCCTAACAGTCTACCTTGATAACTATTCTTATCACATAAACATGCAAGATACGACCCTTATATCTGTTCTTCAATATATTGTTCAGATCAATAACCACTAGCTTATGTGACACCAACTTCTTAATGATCTCTTCCAGCACTCTCTAAGACCTGATTATTGCCACATTTTACAACTCTGTTTTATTGCCCCAAAAGGAAAAAAGAAAAATAAAGAAACACTAAAACTTTGTGATTTTTCCATCCACAGAAATTGTTGAGTCATTGTCAGGCTTTGATATTGATACCCCGTCAGTACTGCCTACCCACCTTGCTGACATCACAAAGGTGAGTTTATTGTTCTTCATATAGAAACAAAGCCTCAAAAACCAACTTAAGGACTAAACATAGCAGAACCCCCTTTGCAGTGCTAAATATATATATATATATATATATATATATATATATATATATATATATATATATATATATATATATATATAATTTTTAGAGTTAGTACTTAGTTACCCATTTCTAATATAATATAACTTGCCTTTAAAATGTTTTAAAATTCAAAGTTTCATTCAATGTAGTAAGATCTTTGTTTCAGTTAGAATCTGGATTTGCTCTGTTTTTGATAAAGTAAAAACATGTTTATGAATTAAAAGGAATCCTTAAAGCAGAATGTATTAAACTTTGACTATCAGAAATAAATATAAACATAAACATAATTTATAAATTTGTTCTTAAATCTTAAGATCTTATCTCTATACTTATTTATAGGGGTTTCATAAGTATAAATTAATGTCTTAGAAAGTAAAAGTAATAAATTCAGTAATAGTTTTTGTATTTCATTTAAAGCTATGTCCATTTAATTTATGCCAAACTTTATCACTGCGGTGTTCATAAATGGATGTGCTGACGAAGTTCTATTTTCTCTTTAAATAAAGAATTCATAAATTCAAACATGACTGACATAATTCAAAATATCAATTGTAAGTTAACCCTACACGGGCAGGCTCAGCCAACAAGCCAATAGATCATATTTTACAATTTGTATCAATACACGTTTTCCTTTTAGGATGTATTTCTATGTCAGAACCTATATCAGAATCCATATAGATTCAAGTCGACTACAAAATTATTTGCTTAAATTTAAATAAAAAGAAAAAATATAGAGTATATCCCTTCTTATATACAGAGAAGTAAATGTTCCTTCTCAACAACCATCTTTCTAACTTTACCCTCCAGGATGCTACTTTAAGTCCAGTACTTCCTCTTGGTCAACCCAGGCCTGAGACAGTAGACAGAGCAGGACACAGTCTACCTGGTGAGTATCTTCTTCCCACAAGTCTATTAGATGACAACATCCTCTTTGAGGAATCCATCTATGACACTACCTCAAAGACCAGTGATAAAGTCATCCCTGACCCAAGAGAAAGTTTCCTTATACCAGCATTTTCAATAGAAAAGCAGTCCGTTGAACTATCTTCTTTTGAAGAGAAGGAAATCTTCGGCATTCTTCTTTCAGCTCTAGTCCCCAGGCCCACAGAAAGCACTAACAGCCCCTTCCTTGTGGGCTCTACTGGGCTTCAAAACTGAAAGTCCATCAGGACAAGGTAGGTCATAAAGCCACAGTCCACAACAAGGGGCTGTGGCAACAGAGGATTGGGTCTTTACAATCAATATATATATTCCTTTTCACCCCATGCAAGCTGGCTATTGATACTGGCTGTTCTACATGTGTTTCTTTCTTTCTTTCTTTTTTTAATTATTATTTATGCCTACAGCACCTGGACTTCTTAGGTGGTCTCCCATTCAAGTACTAACCAGGCCCAACCCTGCTTAGCTTCTGAGATCAGACATCGGGCTTATTCAGGGTGGCATGGCTGTAGACCATGGACCGTGGCTCCCCTGGGGCATGAACCCAGCACCTTCTGCATGTAAAGCAGACGTGCTAACTGTTACACTATGGAACCACATCCTACATGTGTTTCTTTAGTACCAATTAGCTCATGTATAATTGATCAATAAGGATCAATAAACTCTCTTGGTTCGCTTTTGAATTTCCAAGAATATTCATTTTTGAGGCAATAGGGTAAAATTTTCTCACAGTTAAAGAGAAACCTTTAGCAATATATAAAGACCTACAAAAAGAATCCTGAGTATTCTGAAGAAGAGTCTATTTCATGCAAGAAGTAGCAGATCTAGTGGCTTTAAGAACCCTTACACTTTCCACTTTATACAACTTTCTGGTGAAACTGTAAGTAAAAATGTCTTTAAGGAAACATGAATACCAGAATACAAGGTTGGTAAGGATGTGCTGTGATTCTAAGTGCAAATGCCAGTGGAGATGTGTTATGGTTGATATTTTTAATAAGATTCTTACTGTTTTGATTAGTGTTCGTCTTTACAAAATTCTACAGGTTTTTAGTGGTCCACCTCAATCCGATATTCCTCATAAATCCTCTGTGCAATTAGTATGCAATTTTATGGAAGACCAGGTTTTTCACAAATACATATAAGGCACGATAGCAAAATAACCTATACAGTTTATATTTGGCTTACATGATTACCGGTGATAAATGTTAACTGCATGATACAGTTTTCTATTTCTGTATTACAAACGAACCCTAACAGTCGTGGATTGAAACAACAATCATTATTTTTCCCATAGATCTGAAACATGGTCAGGGATCAATGGGGACATCTCTTCTCTGTCCCATGTTGTATAAGCTAGAGTATTTCAACTGGTATTGAAGATCTTTTTCCAAGAAGGTTCACTTACATGACTGGCAAATCAGTGCTTAACCAGAGCTGTTGGGGGCCTCATTTCTGCTCTATATAGGCCTCTCCAAGGGACTACTTGGGCTTCCTCACAGCGTGACAGCTGGATTCAAAAAGTCAGTATTACGAGAGACAGACAGTGGAAGCTGCCACTCTCTTAAGGGCCAGGAAACACTGTCGCTTCCTCATAGTCTGATGGCTAGCCAGCCATGGAGCCCATCTTGATTCAAGAGAAGGGAACATAGACCTTCTGTCTTGATGGGAGCGTTATTAAAGAATTTATAGCCATTTATAATCAATCATAATCTGCATCAATCACTATTTTGTCTTTTAAATCATTTAAAAGTTAGTTGGTTAAAATGAAGTTAATCTTTTGGTGAAATGATTGATATTAAATGCTCACCGGATATCAAAATGATATATCATAAACCTTATTATAAGATCAGCATTTCGGGTAGATTACTAAAAATAATAGTATATAGATGACAAAAGTATCAATGTATTTGCAAAATTGCTTTACCATTCTCATTTTATTTATACATTCCTTCCATTTATGAATATACCATAGAACACTAAAGCTAGATGGGATCTTAGATATAATCTAGTTAAGCTACTATGTTTCATAGATAAGAAAACTTGCTCAAGGTTATAGCACAGCTGGTCACAAAACCAGGACCATCATTCAGGTGTCCTCTACCTATTACAATATGTTTGACTTAAGTAGCTCCATCATTAAAATACATATATATTCCCTCAGACTTGCTTTGCCCTCAAACCACAGCCTCTTCATTCTCTATTTCACCACGCTGTCATTTTTTGTTAATAGTCTAGTCTTCTAGGTCTTTACTCTCACCTCTTAATCACTACAAGGTTTCACAAGGTTTCACTTCTAATCACACATTACAGGAACACGATTTTCTCAAATGGCTTTCTAATTAATCAATTTAGCAGCCTCATTTCCATCTGCATTTTACTTGACATTTCTAGTGTTGGGCTTTTGTTAACCACTCCCTTCTTGGAACTCCTTCATTCGTCTTCCACGAAATGACTTTTTTTGGTTCTTCTCCTATTTTTTGACTACTGCTCCTCAATGAGGCTGGTTACTAGGTTTTTTATAATTTGTATATTAAAATCCTACCTAACTCAAAAAAAAAAAAGATTGTGATGATTTATAGACATCTGTGAAATACAATAGGATTTTATTTTTTAAACTTGAAAGAAAATAGAAGGAGACAAAGATAAATCAGATAACTTTTAGAGAAATGAAAAAGTTTTGGAAATAGAAGTATTAGTTGCACAACACTGTGAATTTACTAATTCACAGTTACTGAGTAGTTCACTTTAAAATGGCTAATTTTATGTGATGTTTGACTTCAATGTCTTCTTAAAAATCAGATGACTATAAGAAAAAATGTATACAAAACAAACATCATAAAGTTCTTTTTTTTGCTTTAGGTAATTTATGAATTTGGTTCTGAGCTTCTTAGCAGACCTGCAATGAGGAAAATACAAGTAGGCATGTAATTTAGAGTCTGCATGCTTACAACGTGATTATTGCTTAGGAGAAAAAAATGTCGCCTACAGGTCCTGGTAAGGAGGAGAGTCTGGGTTATGGCGAACCATTTCCTGTCTGCATCAACCTCTCTACTGCATAAAATCAGTGTCAGGTGTCTCCTTTTAGGTCCTCATTAGAGATACATAATGAATGCCAGAGTCCAGTTTACAGCGTTTCTCTGAGGTACTGGGTTCTGACAATCTACCTTAATTCAAGGATTGATTTTGGAGTATCTAGAGAAAAGAATGTGCTACATAACCTTCAGTCAATGCTCCATAAATAAAAATTATATCTTATAACCGAGCATTTGATTAGTATTGACTAAGAAGCACTATACATATTTGCTGACATGGGCGTAGAGTGCAAATATTCTATTGCCAATTAAAGGCAGATTTGTGTGCTTTCAGTCAGCCCAATTAGAAATAGAAATGATATATCTTAATAAAAAATGAAGACCCTAACTAGAAAAAATTCCTGATAAAAAGGAATTATATACATGGAAATGGGATGGGGGGAGGTGGAGCGGCGAGGAGCGCATTCTTGACAAGACCGAGCTTCCCTCCCTTGTAAGATAGTTCTGGGTCTCTCCCATACACAGATAAAATGACAACTAGGACTGCAAAGTTCCATACCATGACACTACTGAGATAATTTTAGCCTGAAAAAATTTTAAGGTTAGTGTCACCAAACACCCACCAAGCCATTAAAATTTCAGTAAAGCACTCATAGAAATTTCTCAGCTTATGCAGTTTAATGTAGTAGTTAATCCCCTGAGAAAAAGTACTTATAAAATATGCCTGTAGAACACTAAATGAATTGGGATCTTGTATAGAATTCTGAGGTTTTCTTTTATTAATATTTTTAGGGTAGTTTATTCCAAGCCATTGTTTCTCGTAGAGTCAGTTATCTGTTAAGATTACTCCTGTTTCATATAAATCAGTCATAAACATATAAGAGAAATTCAACATTCTGTCCTCCACATAACATGCATCCAACTCATTCAAAAATAGACTGAAATCATTAGGGTGGCAATGTTTTTGTGTTTTGGTTTGGTTTGATTTGTTTTAGGTGTGTTTAGGCAGCAATACATTTTTCTTTTCACTCATTAGAATGATCATCTGGTCTATCAAAAGAGAAGTTGTATAGTCTTCTCCCTCCAAAATTAGACTTTTTTACTTGCTAGACATTCCATTTAAAATGTAAGCCAGGTCTCCTAATAAATTGCAACATTTTAAGTGATGAAGAAGCAAACTTTAGGCAGAGCTATTCTGCCATAGGACATTCTTTTGTCTTTTATTTCCTTGTATTAGTCTGGCTTCTCCAGAGAAACAGGACCAAAAGATTTTATACATATATAAAGAGACTTAATATAAAGAATTAGCTCATTTTGTTACGGAGGCCATGACATCCCAAGATCTGTAGGCAGCAAGCTGAAGACCCAGGAGAGCCAATGGTATGAGTCCCAGTCTGATTTCCAAGTCCAAGGCAGGAGAAGAAGAATGTCTAGGCTCAGAGACAATCAGGCAGAGAAAGTGAATTCTCCCTTACTTAGCCTTTTTTGTCCAATTCAGGCCTACGGACTGGATGAAGCCCACCCCCATTGGGGAGGGCAATCTGCTTCACCCGGTCTATCAATTCAGATGTTAATTTCATCCAGAAACACCCTCATAGACCGGGTGAAGCAGATTGCCCTCCCCAAAACAAAAGAATGTTTAACCAAATATCTGAGCACCCCATGGCCCAGTCAAATTGACACATAAAATTAGCCATCACATCCCTCATCTAGGTAATAGGTTAAAATCACCACAAGTTTCTGACTTTTCTTAATCTCACCTCATCCTTTGACTCTATTGAAAGGAATCAGTGAGATGAGCTAAATTGAATGAGCACAGTAGAGAAACCTGATGTTTCATGAGGTCAAGGACTCAATCTGTCTCTACTCATTGAGATATCATCAGTATCCAACCAGGTCCTTGGCACATACTAGATAGATAATTAATATATGTTGAATGAATTGAAGGAGTAAACAAATGACTTTGTATCATAATACCTCCATGAAAGTCAAGTTTGATGAGAATAGTTTGATTATTTCCTTTTTGCGCTACCTACTAAGAAGCTCAGAGAAAACAAATTAAATAGTCCAGACAGTAGGTAGCCATCTATTCTGGTCACACCACTCACTGATATCAAAATATGTCATCCATTCATGCTTTTGTGCCTTTGCACACATTATTTTCTCTTGTCACTGTAATACTCTTTCATTCTTCTAGCCTGATGACCTCCTACTCACATTTAAGTTCCATCTAACATGCCACCTCCTTTGTAAAGCTTTCCTCCAACTGCTCCGTGAAAAGACTTGTAATTACATCTGTTCCCTAACTCTATAACAAAAAGATACACAAACCTCCATCAAAATTGTACCACTCAGTATTGAAATTATTAGTATGCACATCTGGGATCCCTTCAAGATTGAATTTTGGAAGTGAAAAAATGTGTTCCGATTTCTCAGTGCACTGAGCACAATGTCTGGCAAGGGGTTTATAACTATTTGTTACTATTGACAACCTTACTGGACCTATGACTATGAACTTTTCAGTCCCAGACCATAAACTAATGGAGGACATGTGCTCCCTATGTCAGTCCTCACACAGCTTCAGAGACAGCCTCACATGTAAGGCAATGCTTCCCACTGGTAAATACTTTTGTCAAAACAAGAGTGCTGAAAAACTTTAATCAGCTCCACCACACGTGACATATTAACTACCAGATTGATTAATGTGTCATCAAGAACTGAAAGAAATATGCAATAAGCCACTCTCCTAGGTAAAAGATTTTCATGTCTTTACTCTCAATCAGGCCTGACAAAGATTATTTAAATTGCTCCACTTTCGGATAAAAGGACAATAGTAAGACTTGGAAAGATTTGTAAGAAAAACTCAGCTAAACTTTATGCCACTATGGTCGATATTTTTGCCTTTTCTTCCTTTTACCTCTCAATCAAGGACCAACAGCAAGTTTTCCTAACAGGAATATACTTCTTATAAAAATTGTTCAGAGAACAATTTTATAATAGAGAACTCCATGGGGAAAATGTCATCTAAAGGATAGAAGGGATGGCCATTCAGCAAAGACTTGCAACAAAACGTCACCCCTAGATACAATCTTTACAATGCCCAGAGAGAAACGAAAAGTAAATTAAAGTCCTTCCAGCTTTCGAATTTGGTAATTCTAGATTTAACCTAGATGTCAGGTGAGATGGTACTGTCCTTCAAATTTTAAGTTTGGGAGATTCAATGCCCTGCCCCAAATTTTGGCAATTCCCAAGAAAATTTGTACTCTGACTTTCTGCCCACTACTGAACTGATATTACTCCATTTCCCTGCTGCACCTGTTGTTAAGCCTGCATCCTCTCACAACTCCTCAATGATCACCCTTTCCCAGGCTCTTCCCAATTCCCTACCCCAAGGTATGCTCCAATTTTTATGCAGAGTACTGGTCTGTTTAATCTCCTTCCAACATTTTACTGAAAAATGGCCACGTTTCTAAGATAAATTCTGCCACTTCTGCAAGAGCATAAGCAGGTAGAAGGCAGTTGTCATTAAAATTTGTATCTTTCCCTTCCTCTCACACTCACAGTCCTTTACACAAACACACTTACATACATATTCAGATGATATTATGTACCAAGTGTTTCTCAGTAACTCTTGGCAACTTCACCTCACCTTAATGCCACCATTTCAATTCCTTTCTCAGGGGAACTCTCTTTTTCCTCCTCCATGTCACATAAATTCATTCTCTGGTTTTACCTTATATGGCACTCACGCACATTGATTTCCCCAAGGGCTCCATACAGCATCTCTGCACATCTTTAGATAGGAGATTGGTCCATCATCGGTGAGTTCTGGAGACACTGGAGGCCATAGAGCCTAGCAAACTCAACGTGCCAGTAAACCAGAGTAAAAAAGATTTCAACAGGTTTACTTAATTTTAAGTGGATTTCTGGGATGCTGTGCTTAGTCATTTATTCATTCAACACATATTTATGTCCTGCTTATTAGGTACAGGAGATAAAATTGTAGACAAAGGAGATATACTCCGTGGCTGTTGTGGTTTGAGTTGTCTCCTAAACAGACCCTAGGATAAAGATTTGATTATAAGGAGTTTGTTTCGGAGGTGACCCCAGGAAACCCAGTAAAGCAAGGAGAAACTGAAATAGAGAAGGAAAGGAAACCAATACAGCCAATTAGCCCCATGACCATTGGAGCTTATCAGTGGTGTGCTGGTAATGTTTAACAACCAAACTCAAGAAAACAATAGTGAGATGTATATTCATACAGAAGTTAATTATAAAATTTTGCTGATACGAAGGATATGTAGCTCGCAATTTACAAATAATGAAATATACATACTCTTTATTATCAGTTCTATAAATCCAACTGATTCTCCTAAGGAAGTAATTTTTAAACTGTGATCTGAATGACAGGAAGGCAAAAAAATTAAAATTGGAGAGGGATGGTGAAGAGCGTTTTGGGCAGAGAGGAGTGGCTGAAGCTGGGATATTGAAGGAAAATGAAGAAAGCCAGTGTAACTCAAGCATAAGAAGTTAAACAATGAAGCTCTAGATACATAGAGCTTAATAAGCCCTGTTAAGAATCATTAAAGGGTTTTAAAGCAAAGGAATGACACATCAAATTTGAGTTTAAATAGATCTTCTGACTGCATTGTGGAGAATTGACTGGAGGTGGGCAACTGCAAGTAATCAATTAGAAGAGTCTTAACAGCAGTCCAGGCCAGAAATGTTGACAGCTTGGACTTGGGTAATAGAGGGAGAGATAGACAGGTGAATCAGAGTAGTATTTAAGAGAAAAAACCACTGTGAAGAATTCTGAAGCTATGAATGTGTTCATTAAGAAAGCCTGGCCTGATTAATTAGCAACATCTGTTACAGGTTCATTAGTGGGAAGTGGTAATATATGTGTCAGCAGTGTCCGTACTAGGCCAGTGGACTAGTTTTGGGCTTGCCTCTTAGATGTCTAAACATTGCCTTCCTGTTACCATTTTATGATCATACAACTAGTTAGGACATCCTAGGAAATGGCAGTCTTTGCTGGTTCTTAGATCCTTGGCATGATCACTTTTAATACTTGCACCCATTTTTATTAGCTCACATTTCCATAACAAGAAAGCATAAATATCTATTATTAGCAATGCTTTTTATTGATCTGTCCTGTGTTTTACATAGCAGAGAAAAGGAGAGGTCGATAAATACAGGAAACTGTGCCACATAAATAGGTAAATATAAAGACTCATAAGGACTCAGGCTTTCTCCATTTTCTGGCCTGCTTTAGGAAACTATCTCCAAGATTACTTTAATTCTATAGAGCTAGTAGCGCTTATGAGCGCTTGATCCCCCTACACATTCCAATTTAGAGCTTCCATTCCAACAACTCAGTGGTTTTTGTTTGCTTCGTTTTTTTATTTCAGTTTTTGGCATCTATAATATTTTTTACTTTTGGTTAGCGTCTGCATTCTATCCCTTCTCATTTCTTGGAGTGGCTCTAACAGACAGTAGGAGTCTTTTTTGTATCTTACTCACTGTGGCTGAAATCCAGCACCTCGGCAGCACCAAAAAACCAGCACACCGCAGTTCCTGGCTCAGTGAGAGGTGTGCCCCATACAAGGGAGGACTGTAGTCCCCTCAGATTATCTGGAGTCCTCTCATCTCAGCTCTGTTTTCTTTCATACCTGGTGACACTGAAGCAATTCGAACAAACCCATTGAGCTCTAGTCCTCGGATCATCCCTTAGCAGAAAACAGCTCTAATGACAAGGAGAATGTCTCTGCATGAATAAAAACTTCAGTGCATTTCAAAATTAAGCCATTTTGACAATTTTAACAAAAATCTTAACTTAAAAACATACAATTCAGTTTTTACATGTGAAGAATTGAAAATGGTTTCAGGAAAAAATATATAAGACAAAAAGAAGCAAGAAGTTAAGGCGACATTGCATGAGGAAAATACTGGAGAAACTATATTGTCGTCAAAAACGTAGTTCCATCTCTAGGATAAGAATGCACTGTCACAGATGTCTGTGATGTGTCCAAGGTCTAGATTTAGAGGTAAGTTAAAATTTCATGTTGGAGAATTCTTTATTACAATAATACCACATCTTTAGCGTTGTTGCTCAACAAGCAGAGAGGACGGTACTGAAAAGGAAAATTAAATTCATACTAGACCACTTGCCATCTATTTCCTTTATTCAAGACCTACATACATGAAAAAAAAAATCTATGTGGAGGCTAAAAAGAATAATTAATACTTTTCCTCTCACCTTATAAATTCCTCTAGCTGGGCTAATAATCAAATTAATAAAGACAAATTGACAGTAGAAAATAAAAATTTTAATACATGCACATGGGTAATTCATATAAGAGTGAAAATTCCAAAGACGGTGAGGCAACATTGAGCATATAAGACATTTTTAAACAAAGAAGAAAGGGAGAGGAATAAGTATTAGATTTCAAAAGTGAAAGTGAGTGTTTTACAGGTAGTTGAAGATGAGTGGGACGTACATGGTAGGCAAATTCTTGCTGGGCAACAGAAACAATAGGACACGGGGTACCTTAGCTAACAAGTGCCTACCTGGTGTCCTCTTATTTACCGTACTTAATTCACATTTAGGCTAAGGCAGCATTCTAAGATTTCCTTCCTGAAGCAGTTTTCTCTATCTGAATCTCTTAGGCAAAAAAGGGAGCAGGGTCAAAGGATCTTTCTGAGTCTTGTTTCTGAATAAATAGCTTAAAATTATTATCCCAAAAAGCAGCTTCAGGGTGGCACAATTTTGGTTCCCTTCATCTACATACATGAAATAGGAACAAAGTAAGATTTATATATAAAACATAAAGACTACTTTAAATTTTTCTATAAACTAAACATATGTTTATAACTATCTGGGTCAAAGGAGAAGAAAATCAGTGAGAAACAGATGCATCAAAGAAGCATCCAAGGAGGTTTAAGTGGGCCCCTGCTGGACTTTGCTGAAGAGAAGGGAGATGACCTCCAGGTAGAACAAGTTCCACAGGCAAAGATGGAGAGGTTGGAGTGAGATTCAGAGAAGAATGCAGAGAAATAAGTGGGGAAAGGATATATCTATGTATATGTGTGTATATATGTATGTATATATATATATGTATGTATATATATTTGTGTATATATGTATGTGTATATGTATATACACATATACAGACATATATCAAGCAGGACCTTAAAAGTCAGAAAAAAAGAGTTTGTTCTGAATTTTCAGTAAATAAAGGGAGATGATGAAAATGGGGCTTAGGAAAGTCAGTATGGACACAAATTTTTTAATGAAAACTAGGAGAGTGGGGGTTTTTGTCCCATATCTGTTTGTAAAGCTTTGGGGGCATAAATAAGGGTAAAGCATACAGAGAAGAGATGAAGGAAGAGATATAAGAAATTTTATTTTAAAAATAAAATAAACCGGAGACTACTTTGGATAATGATGGGTGGAGGAGAAAAATGGATCAAAGAGTTTGGATCACCATGTGGTTGAATACCTTCTTCCTCCATGGTTATCTATGATATACATGGGACACAAATTTATTTCCACCCTGGAGTTTAAAACCTAATGGAACACAATGAACAACTTTCTCTCTCTCTCTCTGTCTCTCTCTCTCTCTGTCTCTCTCTTTCAGTTACCTTCTTTCCTCTCTCCTTCCCACTCTCCACCCTTCCTATCTGTCTCCCTCTTTCTCTTTCTCCTTCTTTCTTTCTTTGAAAAATCAGTACAAGTCAGAGAATAAGGATTCTCTGATATGCATTAGAAAGACCTCACTTAAATGGTTGAAATTTTATATTGAGGTTAATTGAATTTTACATAGAGATAAGTTAACTGTTCAGTATATGTATTAGTCAGGGTTCTTTAGGAAAATAGAACCAATAGGGGTGTGTGTGTGTGTGGACAGAGAGAGAGAGAGAGAGAGAGAGATGAGACAGAGACAGAAACATAAATTTATTTCAAGAAATTGGCTTGCACTTGTCTCAGAGGCTGGCAAGTCCAAAATCTGCAGTGTAGGCCAGCAGGCTAGAGACTCAGGGAAGAAGTGTACTGACAGAATTTCCATTTCCTCTAGGGAGGTCGTTTTGTTTTTGTTTTTGTTTTTAATTAAGAAATTCAACTGATTGGATGAGGACCACCCACATTATAGAGTGTAATCTGTTTTACACAAAGTCTACTGATTTAAATGTTATCTAAAAAATACCTTCGCAGAAACATCTAGAATAATGTTTGACCAAATATCTGGGTGCTGTGGCCTGGCCAATTTGACACATAAAGTTAACCAACACAGTATGTCTCAAATGAGCTCAGCATAGTAGGTAAAAAAACTTTATACGTTAGATCAGCAGAGAAATATACAAAGACTACTTTATACGTTAGATCAGCAGAGAAATATACAAAGCCAGGACTAGAACAGACAGAATCAGGTCATAATTCAGTAATTCATCTGGTGCAAAAAGAAAGGTTGCCTGACAGAATGCCCTTCATCATAATGTAAAGGTGTATTTGTCATTACTGATAATAGGTAGTTAGTATTCGTGGAATTGGAAGGAGCCCACGGTAGAAGAGGGGGCAGAAAATGTAATGAGACTAGAAAGTTGTCCAGAAGAAAGCCATGAAAAGATAAGCGCAGGGGTGACATAAGCTAACTGGTCAAAGTGGAATCTAACGCATTCCAGTCACAACTGTTTATTACTTCTCACATGACTGAGATGTGGTGTGTTCATAGCTACAAGGATTTGTGCCTCATGTACCCTTATCTTGACCCACATGAGGTAACATCAGAATCCAAATAGGAAGACAAATGTTTCTGCCCCTCTTTTATCCATTTTTATGGACTATGAGGCCAGAGAGTAACCAGGAGCAGACAAGGCCACTTCCAAGACTATGGGGAAGAATGTCACCTTGGGTCCTCTTGTGAAGAACTGTGGTTTTACAATATGATCATCATTTTAATCAAAGAAACAACTCTTGCATTGTGAGAAAGTGATATCTTAACAATCGAAAATTAGAAATAGCAAATTTATAAATGGTTTGGGGACATGGATGGAAATTCCCATGAATAGTTCCCTTTAGTTTTTAAGTTTTAAGAAGGTAAAACTACATTTCTAAAGCCAGCAGTAGATGACAAGTTGCATGCAGTTGTCAGTTGATAGAAGGAGAGTCTATATAAGCAACTGAACAAACTTCTGTAATTGTCAGGCACTTCTGCTCGAAGTGACAGGTCACATCATCCAGTATTAAAAATGTAAATGTCAGAAAAATGGGATCTTCATCTTTAAGTAGGTCCTATTAATCTCAGGGAGAATTTAACATCTTTTGACCATTGAGTAAACCAAAAGATAAGTTAATTTTCAGGAGGGTTTTGCCTCTATTTTTCTTGCTTGGCAATAAATGAGATAGAAAAATAACAACTCACCATTGCTAGTTGGCAAGTTCTCTGTACTGTCAGGTTAAGTAAAATTGTTGCCAGAGCATATGTATTAGCTTCATGATATTTGGAATGTTGAAACAAGTGCTAATCCACAGAACTTTAATAAAATGCTTACTAAATATCACCCAAAGTCACCATTTACAAAATTTGCCAAACTTCATTTATAGAGATGGAACAAATTAAAGCATTTGAATTGAAGAGAGGTAAATGAATGTATCTATTTGTATTTATCTACTTGTTTGGTTTGTGGTTTGTTTTGAATGAGTGTATGTTTAGACGTCAAGAAAATTTCTCTCTTTAGATTCTCAGCCAAGACCTTCTTTCTGTAGGATGACAAATTTCCCATTGATTCTGGTCTTTACATGAGAGTATGCAATAATTTTAGTCATCAGATTTTTCAGTTACATATCTGCGATTCTTGAATAATCTTTCAGTATACTTCTTCAACTTTAAAAGCCAGAGTGACTCAGGAGTACAAAGCAATTTAAATGCCCCACTTTCTGTTTTAAGCATCTTTTGTGTGTTAAACTTAAGTAGAGGTACTTAGACATGATTTACAATATTCAAAAAACAGAGTAAGAAATATTACAGCTCGGGTAACTGGGTAGTGGAAAGGAGGAAGAAGGCCAGGAGAAGGAAAATGAGATAGAAAGACTACAATTAAAATAGCTAAAAGGGCCTTTTTAAAAAAAAAAAATCAGTTTCAAGTATACAGTACATTGGTTAGACATTTATATAGTTTATAAAACAATCCCCCTAATTGCTCTTTCTCTCCTCTGGTTCTCTACCTAGGCATTACATTAATGCTAACTGCATTCCCTATGTTATGCTCCTCATCCCCGTGACCACCTATCAACTATTAATTTGTACTTCTTTAACCCTTCACCCCTTTCTCCCAGCCTCCCAACCCCTCCTCTGTCCATCACCAAATTGTCCACTATATTTGTAAGTCTGTTTTTTGATTAGTTTGTTCTTTTTGTTCCTTAGATTCTGCATATAAGTGAAATCATATGGTATTTATCTTTCTCTGTCTGACTTATTTCACTCTGCATAATAACCTCTAGGTCCATCCATGTCATTGCAAATCGTAGGATTTCATTTTTTTAATGGCTGAGTAATTCCATTGTTTATATGAACCATAACTTCTTTATCGAATTGTCTGTTGATGGGCATATAGGTTGCTTCCATATCTTGACTATTATAAATTATGCTGCCATGAAAATTGGGATGCATAGATCTTTACGAATTATTGTTATGGTTTTCTTTGGATAAATACCCAGAAGTGCCATTGCTGGGTCAAAAGGTATATCCATTTTTAATTTTTTGAAAAACCTCCAGACTGTTTTCCATAGCGGCTGTACCATTTGCAATCTCACAAAAAATATATGAGGGTTCCCTTTTCTCTGCATCCTCACCAACACTTATTGTTCTTTGATTTATTGATGATAGCCATTGTGGTTTTAATTTGCATTTCTCTGATGATTAGTGACCTTGAGCATCTTTTCATATGTCTATGGGCTATCTGCATTTCCTCTTTGAAGTATCTGTTCAGGTCTTCTACCCATTTTTTAACTGGATTGTTTGTTTTTTTGTTGCTGAGTTGTATGAGTTTTTTATATATTTTTGGATATTAACCTCTTATCAGATATATCATTAGCGAATATCTTCTCCCAAGCAGTTGGTTGTCTTTTTGTTTTGTTGGTTTCCTTTGTTGTACATAAAAGGGCCTTTTAATTGTGGGAAATATTTGTTTTAATGATGGGATCTGGAGGACAGCAAAACAGAGGCTAAACAAGAATAGAGATCTTGGGAATAGTGGGAGGTGCTGGGCAAGAAGGGGGCATCGATTCTTGAAATGCGGGGGCTTCCTGAATGGGAAGCTGAAGCTGCAACTTGAGCATTTTCCTGGGAGAACCCATTTAAAAACTTAACGTTTGATCAAGGACCACAGGGTGGGAAGGAGCATCTATTAGCTCAGGAAAAGGAGAAGTGCAGAACTGTTTCAAGGAGGCAGATTTGTCTCTGAAGTTGGACAAAGCCACACTGCTACTATGCTGTGTACCTGTAATTTACTAACTTTCTTTTGAACTTTACTCATGATTCCCACATTGCTCTAAGGGGCTGAATATTTTTAATGACTCTGCAAGGAAATGAGAGTGAGAATACTTTTAGCAAGACTTTAATGTTGGACTAACATCCAGAAAGAAGACCCTCCCATCTTCTGGGCAATGATGAGAGGATGACTTATGGGAGGCAATTGCTGAGGGTCCAGATACATTTCACCCAGCTGAACCTTTTCACTTAACATCCCTTTCAATGAGGTTTTTTTCTTCTTAAACAAAGAAAAAGTTATGCATAATCAAAGAAAAACAGGAAAATAATACTACAACACCTAGGCCTTATCTCCCTTAATTAATATTCATTATGGAAAATGGAATCTGAAGCTTGGCATGAGTCATCTATGAGTGTCCCAAATCCCGGGCTAAAAAAAGAAAATGAAAAAATGACTTTAAAAAAACGTTCCTGAGATTTAATTCTATGTTAAAAGTCTAATTTCTGGAGCAGTTTAATCCATTGCAACATCATATACAAAAGATATAAAATTCTCCTGTTTTCTTGAGAATCGTCTGAGGTTTTCTTGGTTTGCAGGCTTGTTTTGTTTGTTTTGTTTTTGAGTTTGGAGACTTCACACACAAGCTAATGAATCTCTCAATTCATTTCTCCCTGAGAAGTCTCATTTTCTTTCCACATTGCTAATATTTTCTGCTTCCCCTTATGAAGTCCAGGCTGGGTGAGAGATCCAATTTGACAGTTTGTAGCAATATCCCTGGAATGATATCTTTCAGCCCTCAGTATTGGTATCTACTTTGCTTGAGAAGGATGAAGTTGTATTACATGTGTCATTCTCTTCTACTCTAAAGCCATTTTCCCAGTTTCAAATTCTCTTGGCAAACCCACGATCTACAATTTAGTATCTTTATGCAGATTCCTATCTAGATCTGTGACTACAGTGGCCTCACCACCAATTCAAAGCCAATTTGCTCAAGATTTGATGGACCTGTTATTTTTCCTCAGACTTTATCATAATAATTAGTAAGACTTCTAGTCTACACTGGGATATTTTTTTCTCAACTCCTTAGAATTCTCCTTTCATGAATTTGTGCACAAACTAGCCTGGCCCATACTCTTGCTTCTTCCTCCTCACCTAATCTCAGCACATCCTCTTTGCATTTGTAACATGTAGCATTGAAGCAGGGCCAGGTTTAGGGTCCAGTGAGTGAGGCACTAGCCATAGGCACAAAATTTAAGAAGAAGCAAAAAACTCAGGAATCAAGATCAAATTTAAATGCAAAATTTCAAAACCAAATCAAAAGTAATACAAAAAACTCATGATGAACAAAAATCAAAATTTTAGGGGTCAAATATATGTGTGGAAGGACACCAGACTTCGAGTGATGAGCATACAATAGAGTATACAGAGGTCATATTATAAAGTTGTACACCTGTAATTTATATAATGTTTTTAAGCAATATTATCCCAATAAATTTAATTTTAAGAACAGCATCACCGCAAAAAAAAGGAAAAATGGGTTGCCAATTAAAGAAATTAAATGAAGATTAGCTGTTGTTTGTTTTATAAGCTAGCATTATCATGTGTCAAGAACAATCGTGTCTAGTCTGCCCACAGCTCCTGGCCTGTGTGGCCCTTCAGGAAGGCTTATGAGGGTTGACATGGTGCAAACTATTTGGACAACATGGGGTTTCACATATAGTTATATTTTGGGTCGTAGTGCTTTTATTAACCTTTTCTATTTGGTTCACAATACAGGAGGATATTTTGTTAAATATATACAGGGGCACACATTTTTCCTTGTACCTCGGGATCCAATAGGTACAGCACAAACAGAACTAAGTCTGGCTATAACCTTGGTCTATAAGCAGAACTGCTCTCAGAGCTTTGTCCAGCAGCCTGGTGCCAGATAATGGAGTAGGGCTGAAACAGTCCAGATAATAACACAAACATTATAGACAGGTGTATTTATAATGATGACAAAATGATTTGTTGTAAATCACTCAAACATTATTTTGAATGAGAAGTGTATTAATTTTTCCATGCATTCATTGAAATATAAATCCCTTTTAGCAGGGTTCAGCTTTCTATTTTCTCTTCTCTAATGACTTAGCCAGTCTACTGAAAATTATAGTCTCTGATCTGGTCCCACCTGGAAAATACTGGCTGCCTGTGCACATCCCATCAATTGGCCAGGCAGTTCTCCAGCTCCCTGACTCCTCGTCCATCCAAGCACTGCGTCTTGGGCCCAGAGATTAGGAAGAGCAGGCACTGCCACTGCCCCTAGCCTAGACAGACAAAAGAAAGAGGAGGAGGTGTTACCAGAATCCAGGGGCAGCCTCACCTGAGGGAAGCTGGAACTCTGGAGCACCTATCCAGAAGAAATAGGAGACACAGAGAAGAGAGAGTTATTGCCAGAACAGCAACTTGAGGCACAAAGGGAAGTGGGGAAATAGCCCCTAATTTTTCCTACTCTTGCCCACCAATGCTCACTTTGGCCAAACCTAGCCCAAAACCAGACGGTACAGAGTCCTTTGAAATGCAATCTACGGGGATCAGAACCTCACCCCCACCTCCCTAAAACAGAGCAGAAGGAAGGGCAAGGATGACTGAGGGAAACCAAGCCCAGGATCAGCTCAGAGCCCAGTTCATAAGGGATTCCATCATCAAGGAGCAATATGGTGTTTGTAGTGACATCATGAAACATTGCTAAGCCAGCATCAACCAACAGTTCTCGCTACCCAACCACTTCATTCCCAGGATTGTGAGGGCCACGAACGCACAGGTCATGGACTTCAAAATTATCTCCTTATTGTTTGCACTTAATTAAAAGCAGGAGGCTCTCTACCCATGTATTAAGTAATTTTATAGTTGCTATTGTTGCCTGTTTTTCTAGGAAAATATTTCCTTGAGTACCCTTATCTATCAGTTTCAATAAAGTAATAAACAGCATAATCACCCAGGAGACTTCCCATTTAGTGCTGACATCGTCTTGATGTAGTTATCCATTTTAGCTGCCCTTGCTTGAACTGAAGGAATCTCACTCTATCTTTTCACAGGAACTCTTATCATCGTTTTGTTTTCCTCTGCCCCAGGGAGACTCTCTAGATGAATGGATTGATAAATGGATTGGAGGGATGGGTAATAGAAGATGGATGGATGTTAATAGTAATGATGGTGTCCCCGGATTTTAAATATTGGGATGTTCCCAGCCTTTCTTTTGGTGGCAGTGGGAATCATAAAGTGGGCAATGCAGGGTCATAGATGCAAAATGTGAACCTCGTCAATGTAACACTTTATCTTCTCACCATGCTTAAAATGTTAAATTAAAATAAAAGGTAACAATGATTCGGACATTCTTCACTGCAGGAAAGGAGAGTTGAATACATTTTCTTTATCCAGATAGTAAATAATAAACTGTTGCCTGAATTTTTCAGACTTTTTCTTTTTTTTCTTTTTTTTCCCCAAGCATAAATTTTCCCCAAAGGGGAATTTTATTAATGACACTACTTTATTTCTTTCCCAAAAGACCAACTCCAACCACATGAGGTGAATATAGCCTCAAGATTTTATAGTCTTCATAATAAAACACAATATGAAGCTTAGAACTGGATCACTTGGCCCTTCCTCTTCTTATCTCCTCCAGGTTCAAAATGCTTGCATCTCTTAATAGCCAGCATTCTCTTAGATCTGCAGTGGGGCTCAACGCATTCAAGCCTCAGGACAATCTTCTTTGTAGTTTTAGACTTTTTGCAGAAAAGCAGCTTAGTCTGCTCACCGTAACCACTCTACTTCTTGTCATAATGCCACTTTCCCCATGCATACAAAGCGTCTTTGATCTTCTTGTACTGTGCCATTTTGTGAGGTTGGTGCTTGCCACACTTCTTATAGAAAGTCTGGCAGGTTTTAGGACCGTTCACCATGTTTGCGAGAGTGCTATCACCTTGGAAAGCCAGATTTTTTTCTTAATGTTCACATCCCTTATGCATTCAGCCTTTGCAGGATAGTACAAATCCTCCCACCCCCACCTACAATGTCCTATGGGGTTGAATTTTTTTATGACTCAATGTTTATATATGATTAGGCTATGATTTATTCAAATATAGTTCATTATTCTTAATAAATCTTGCAAATTTTTCAAAATCTTGTGTAAAATGAAAGCAGATGAAATATCAATTGTCAATACCAAGGGCATGAAATTAGCCAGACATCTAATGCACTAAAGGCAGTTCAGATGTTTTTTGAAATCACTTTGGGATGAGTAATGCTTAGAAATTTAAGTTTGAAATAGCTCCAACTGTAACTATTAAAGTAACCCCCTGCTCCCCGCAAAGCGTATCCCTCTAAACTACCTTTAACAGTTTAGAACCAGTCTATTGCATTCTTCCCTTCTTTGCATATAATGATTCCTTCTAGCTGATAGAATATGATGTACTCTATGAATATCCTCAAAATATATACTTACAGAACCAACTTTTAGAAAGCATTGAAGCAGGAAGTGATTGTTTTAAGTGGCTGAAATACAAATATCTCCTGCAACCATTACTTGGCAGAAACCACTAAAAACTATCATACTAGTTCTCTTCCTAAAGGGGATTTATATTCCATTAAGAAGCAAAGAAAGATGTTAACCAGCTTGAATTGACAACATCCTGGAAATTTAAATATGCTTTTTAACATGTATTTGCTTTTTCAACAAGTTCTATAGATATAGCAGAAAATGTCAGATTTTTTTCCAAAATGACATTCATTGATATAAAAAGCATTTTAAATGTCAAATGGAAGAACGTTTCAAAAAGAACTTCGATGTGATTACGCTAAAGATTTCTTACTCCTGAGTTCAAAGCTACTGCCTAAAGTTGAATTTCTTTGCCTTTAATTAAATTAATTTTAAAGAGAGCTTCCTTTCATGGACTTCACGGATTTGGTATTAAACATAAATGTTCACATAGCTCTTCTCAACCCAAGTCTTTACCAGCAAAATATAATAAACAGGCACCTGTGGATGAAGTAGGAACTATAAGGATTGAGGGCAGGAGAACAATGTTGTGTTACATCCTCTTCAGGGGCAGATCTAGGCTGAGCTGTATCACTGGGCTATAATCACTGTATATCTTTCCATAGTGAATTGTGGAACCTTTCTTCTACCAGTGTTCTCAAACTTTTCCGTGAATCAGAATCCCTGGAGGCTCTGTTAAAATACAGATTGCTGGGCTCTTCTCCCAGAGTTTCTGATTCAGTAGTTCTAGGTGGGACAAATCTGCGCTTCTAACCAACTCCCAGGGGACCCTAATGCTGTCGGGGACTTTGGGCATACTTAGAAAACCACGGCTCCACAATAATAGATGTAACTATAACTTATATTGGGGCTTTAACATTTTCTTGAAATTCTTGTGAAGATTTAGTTAATATATACAATTCTTAGAACTATGCCTGGTATGTAGCCTGGTATGTACCAGGTAATCAAAAAATGAGTGCTGTTATAATGACCTAGTAAAATGCCTGTCACAAATCTATATGCATTTAATATTTGTTGAATGAATGACTGAGTAAAGTAAAAGCAGAATGGAATTAAATAGTAAAATATTCCAGGTTTAATGCTTTTTTACTCTTCTTCCATGCTTTCTTTAATATACAGAAAGTTTAATTTTAGAAATAAGCAAGACAATTCTATACAAAAGTGATATTGGATTAAATGAAAATTTTCTCTTCTCTGGGTTTGCTGCTCCAGCCCTTGACTTTGAGCGAACACATCTTCAAAACAACAATGAAACCACCTCTAGCAATTGATTTAAAATATCATTTTATACTGGCACATAGTAGGTGCTTAATAACTGTCTGAGGACTGATTGATTTAGGGACCAAATGAGTGAAGAATGCATATTTACATATAATTTGGTAAACTTAGAGCTTAGAGCAATGTGTAAAATAAAATGTACCAGAAAATTAAGGACACAATTTTATTTAGACACAATAGAGAATATATTCATTAATGAGGAATGTCTCAAAGAAAATAAGTGGACAAGGGTTTTATAAAAGCAGGTAAACAAGGAAGTCATCTGTGAGTTTTACAGGAGTGGTGAGGGAGTGGACAGTGAGTGAAGGGCAATTCTTTGCAGTTAGCTCCTTCCCAGAATAAAAATGCGTAGGGAGAGTTCAGAAAGCAAAAGGGTTGGGGTGAGTGGGGGTTTCTTAACTATAGCTATTTTCTGGTAAAGCTCAGATAAAGACCAACATTGTCAGCAGTAATTCACAAAGGGGTGATAATAGCATTGTAGGATGTGTCTTGCAAATTTGGAAGGGAGGAGACCTTTTAGTTGTTACAACAATGAGAGGGCATTGCTAATATTTAGTGGGAAGAGAAATTCTCTAATATGCACAACAAAAGATTCATCTGCTTCCAGCAAGACTTGTAGTTCTTGCCAATCATGTATATGAGAAAAAATAACTGTAAATTTCTAGACCTTAACTCCTATTAAAGTAAAACTTTATTAAAAGGTAAAATTATTACTCTCATACAATTTTTAAACGTGTCAAAGATTGTATTTAACAAATTAACTGAAGAAAACAGATGTTATGACCAGTTCAAAGGAAAATTCAAACATCAGCAATTAGAAATGAGGAAATAATGCAAAACTGGCCGATATCCACAGGGAAATAATCAATTATATTCCACCTGATGAAAATTCTTTGCTTTTTAATAGACTAGAATAATTTGGATTACTGATGACAGAGACAATAAAATGCACAGGCCCCTATAAATCAACCTGGAAAATTCACTACATAAGAGGCTTAAGTGTTTCATATTTCTTTTCCTGATACTTCTTTTTTCACATAAGCATTATTTGCAAAGTATATTTTGCAAAATTTTGTTTCTCCCGAATTTTCTAGGAATACAAATAATGTGTAAATTAAGGGGAGATTATGTTTTGCTTTGTTTGAAGTTTACTAAGTGTTAACCACCATTTCAGAAAATTAATACTCTTTGACAGTGATGATCATGGTATTTATGTTGCCAATACAACAGCTGAATCAGTCTGCCTTTGTAGCTGTGGAAGCCACAGTGATATTTATAGATATTTATATATAAGTAAAAGTATCTAACTGTTATATAACATCTTATGGTGTTGTAATGCCTTTTGAAATACATATTATGCTATTATAATTTTTTTCCTTTTCTTTCTCCTTTATGTTACAGTTTGAACAAAGCATTGACCTTTTCGAAAGTGTTTATTAGCTTGGTTATATTCTTGATTAAGTTCATCTCAGGATCATATAAAGGGCATTACAAAATATTTGTTAGACAAAAGGGGTACTTAGTTGATTAGGTTGAGAACACCTGGCATGGAGGTTGCCAATTGCAAACTAGATTAGGTAAATGTAATTCAGATTGGCAAAACCACATTAGAAACCATGTTCCTGAACTTATAATCTATGTCCATGTCTCAGTCCCTCTTTCTCTTACTCTTCTTCTTGTTGCCATAAATACAAACACATATTCTGTTCTACAAGCTTCCCTGTAACTAGATTGGCATTCAATGTCCTTATTGCAGATCAGAATACTAATATAACTTTTCTGCATATTTTATGTAATTTATAATATATTCACATAAAATAAGAGAGATGTGTTTTAAAATAACTACCCTAAATTAAAAACCAGATATTCTAATAAAAGTCAGAGTCAGAGACTGGTGGACCTAAAATCCTACAATGCCAGGTGTTTAAAGGTTTCTGTGTATGTCAGTTATCTATTGCTGCATATAAAATGACTCCACAACTTAATGGCTAAAAGAAATAACAAACATTTATTATCTCTCCCAGTTTCTGTAGGTTAGAAATCTAGGAATAACTTACCTGGGTGGTTCAGGCTCAGAGGCTCTCATGAGGTTGCAGTCAAGATGTCAACCAAGGCTATAGTCCTTGACAGGGAGGAGTTGATGGACTTGGTGACTTACTCACATATCTGGCAAACTGGCTACAAGAAATTCTCAGTTCTTCCACAAGGCTGCTTGAGTGTCCTCACAACATGGCAGCTGATTCCCTTCAGAACAATTGATTCAAGAGAGCAAGGTAGAAGAAGTAATATCTTTTATGATCTAGTCTCAAATCATACATCATCACTTCCAGAGCATTCTATAGAGGTCAGCCCTATGAAATGTGGGAGAGGACTACACAGAAATATGAATAACAGGAAGTAAGGATTATCTGTGACCATATTGTAAGCTATCATACCATATAATGTTTTGTGTGCTTTCTACAGTCCCAATTTCACTTGTTATGTAATCTTCTTAATCTTTGTTACTTCCACAGATACATATAAAAATATTAATAAAGAGAAAAATATATTGATTATTTCACTTTGTAAGTCGAAGCTGGAAAAACACAACCTTTTCAATTATCTTGGAATAAATAATTCAGAAGTAATTCCGAATTGAACTGTGGTCATGCTATTAAAAGCTAAAACATCACTGCATGTCAAATCCATGTCACAATAACTTCCTCTGTCCCAAAAGTTCCATTTCTTCAGAGAAGGCAGTAACAAATTTTATTAAGGCTGCCAACGAACCAGGGAAAGACGTAGATGGGCTCTTTTTCCAACTGTATACTCACGATTTCCTTACATAGGGCTGGTTCTGAATTGAATGCTGTTACAGAATGTTACACACAATGAAGAGAAAGTAATTAGAGTGATATGGCTCTGAGCTCTGTGTTTTTATATTACACGAGGCAGGGTTTAAGTCTAATAAGACTTTATAAATTCAGTATTTTTTTTTTTAGTGAAGGAAATATATAATATACTAGACTAGAAAAAAATGTGCCTTTGATTTATGATTTGAGAAGAGAAATGCCTCATGTATGAATACATAGACATGCATATTTCATTCCACAGATGACCACTGGTTGAAAAAACATTCATCTTTGTAGCCTTGAGCTATGCCTCTGAATTACCCACTTTATTCACTTAAGAAGACATAATTAGACAGATACTTCAAAGACTCCAATAATTCACATCAAGTAGCAAGTACAGAATGTATAATCAGTTTGAAACTTATAAAATGGCTTAAAGGAAATGGAGAGTTTTAAAATATCCCTGTACAGTACCTAGAACATAACAGGTGCCAAATAAATATCAGTTTCCTCTCACACCATCCTCAATTCAGCCTCTCAAGATTCTAAGACTAGATTTTGAGGCTATAACCTCATTGAAACATCTAAGTAAAATAGTAAAAAAGTACAGCGAAGTCCTTTAGGTTAGGAATTAAGTTTCTTACCAGTTTCAGGTTTAATTCAGATGTTATTTTAATGTTAGTAATAATAATTTTGGTAGTAAGTTATTTTTGCTTCTGTGGTAGCTCTGCTCAAGACTTTTACTTAATATGTAGATACATTTGAAATTTTCTATCACCAAGGAGCTATTTTTATCTGAAATTTACAAAAATCTAAAAATAACAGCTATAAGAAAAACTTCTTAAAATGTATATTTATGTAAATGTATATTCATGTAATGTGTATTCATGTATTTCATGGAGCAGAAGAGATAACATTGAAGATTTCAGCAACCTCAAACTTCACCCCCCTCCAAAAAAAGTGTATTTATGTTGAGTGACTAAACAGTAAGCTTTTTAAAAATAGTAGTTACCACTATTTTTAATGATATATACTCATTATTCAAAATGTTAAAGAATGGATAAAATTACCAAAAAAAAAAGGAAAATAAAATATTGTTCTTAAAATTTTGCTACTTAGAAAAAACTAAATGATATATATCATTTTAGATATCTCTCAATACAGTTTAAAAGATAGGCTAGAGAAAAATACTTTTACAAACATAGAATTTTTCTGTAATGCCATTCTAATTAAATGAACGACATTTAATTTAATTTTATTTTTAACAGAAGAAGAAGAAACTTAAATGACACTCAAGAAATTAATGATTTTCAGATAAATATTTCTTTATATCATGAGATACTCATTCTTATAAGATCCCTAAAGGCTAAGAAGAAAGATTACCTAAAATATTAATGTGGATTCATTATCATTTATGATAACACTATACTCATTAATGTTAGGCAGCATTTTTGATGTATTGTTATACAAGATATAATCATCAGAACACTCATAATCCAAACATCTTTGCTCTCCACACCTCAAGTTTTGGTAATTAGGCGGGTATTTTACCATTGTCAAGGTTTATAAATTTAAAATTAGTTCTACGACATGACCTCTTTGGCTTCTTGGACAGATTTCCATTTTAAAATGGATTTAGGGCTCACTTTCAAACCTTCTACCACAGTTTCTGCATTGCGGAGTCCTCTGTTTTGATTTATCTTTTAGTTGGCCGGAATGTATCATTAGATAATTGTTTCAAGAAGGCTCATGGATTCCAAACCTCCTGAGGGCTTGGCTACTAAAAGGAAAACGATTTCTCTATTCACAACACTTCCAATATCAGATTTGTAGGGGTTTTTCCCACACCAACCAATTCTCTAGACACCAACTGGGTGTCCTACAATTCAGTTATGACTCTACCTGGAGTTGGTGCAGACCTCAAAGGTACAGAGCTCAGTCAGCTCCACAAGACTGCCCTTCTCTTCAGATGTATTGAAAGTCCCAGGCTATCACTTGTACTTCTGATCAGCCAACTATAAATTGGGAGGTTCCCAACTTTTATGGCTGCCACCTAAGGGACTGGCTCCAAATCACTCAGTCAGCCGAGAGCAAGTGGGACTCAGCATTTGCAAGTCCTCTGGAATCACAGAAAACAGAGGCAGTTTTAAATGGGCATGCAAGCACTTCCCATAGCTATCCCCCCAGGCTCAGCACAGAGGGAGCAAGGGAAAACACACAGCTCCCAGCTTCTCCCTGAAATGGGTTTGACTGCATACTTTCCCAGCTATTGCCCCAAGGGTCAGAAAATTAGGAGATCTGTGTCAGGAACTGAAGCCAGAGATCAGAAATATGTTTCTTGTTATATCGGAGCTACTAATACCTATAACTTTCAAATGTGAAGGATAACTTGACTTTTGGAGTTTCTTACTCTGCCATTTTTATTGATGCCACTCTCTACTGTTTCTTAGAACTGCATTTGAGTATCAATTGTCTCAAAATAAAAAGTGTTCTGACAAATACAGCATTTTGCTGTCTCACACCTCTTCATTGTATAGTCTCGCTTAACCAGAAGTAGTTCTTTTTAACCCCGGGAGCTATTTCTTCTGGCATTTGCTTTTTGCATGTTTCTAAATAAAATATGTATTTTTGAGTCATCAGTCTTATATATTATTTACTGACTTCCTAATATTGTAAATACAGATTTAAGTTTCTTACAGTAATATTCCCTCTTAATATCATAATAACTATTATTAAATCAATATTCGGTGTTTATATATTCACAGCTGACCTATTTGCTCTAACTATATTCCCTTTCTGTTTGCCTGGAGTTAATGTTTTCTTTGATCTTTTTTAATTTGCATAGTTTTGTTTGTATTTATTACCAATTCTTCCCAAATTTTCCATTAAAATTTCTGGTGTAATTTTCCACATCAGGTAACTTATCACTTCCCATTTTCAGAGACTTCATTCTCTTTTTCTCTGGACTACTACTCTCCAGGCCTTTTGGACAGCTGTCCCCTGGAACTTTCCTTTGCATTCATCCTTAGAATTTCCTTTGCCTTTCTCCTGAATTGCATTCCCTGATCCCTAGAACTTCAGGCCTTCTCTCTCTGGGCTTACTTTCTTGTTTTGTGGAGCACATCCTTTGGCAGTTTTGTTGAGTTAAAAATTTGTTATAATGGCACAGGGCTTGGTGATACAAGTATTCCATATACCCATCTCTTGAGACTAATTTAATCTTAACTGGTTGCCTTTTGACCTGGGTTACCTATCTTCCTAAGACATCCCTTTACCCTCTTCTTGGCAATTTCTCTAACTTATTTCCAGTATCCCATTTCTTCCTATTTCTTAGTTTACCCCATTATTTTAGGTAAACACATTCTAAGAAAAGGTGCCTGAAAGGAATTATTTGGAACTTTCTGTGTTTGAAAATATCTTTAATCACTCCCACATTTGATTGATGGTATAGAACTCCATTATAGCCATGCTGCTCTCCCAGCTAGCTGTTCCTGGAACATGAAACACATTCTTCTTTAGTTATTTCATTTGTATTTGCAGCATTGCCAAACTCTCTCACCTCCTTCAGGCCCTGCTCAAATACTATACTTAGGGACCACCCTAAATAAAATTTCAAACTCAGCATTCCCAGCTACTTTCCTGCTTCATTTTACTTCCATAGCACTTATCACCATCTGGTACATTATGTATTTCTCTTTGTTTATTTTATTTTCTGTCTTCTTCTACTAGATGGTAAACTCCTTGGACCCAGAAACTTTTATCTGTTTTTTTCACTGATTTATCCCAACACTTGGAACAGTGCCTGGCACGTGGTAGGCTATCAATACCTATTTGTTGAATAAATGAATAATAAACACCTACGTTTTATCTCTATAATATGCCAAAAAAGAAGATAATACCTTTCTTGTCATGATAAATCAGAATGGATTTGTTTGATATAGAAATAAGAACTTGCTGATTGTGTCACTTGAAGATCTAAGTGAGATTGTGGAATCTTTTTAGATTTCTAAATATGAAATAGGCGACCACTTGATGTTTATGATTTAGTGTGTATATGTACATAGGTGACTCTTTCTAGCAGCATTTAAAATAGCCTTTCTCTGTACTTGTCCCTCACGTCTTGCTCATTTTTCTACTTGGCCTTCCTCTGGTTACTAGTGGGGCTTCTGGCTGCTCCCACTGAGCCCATCTTTACCCATTACTGGCTTATCTCATTGTGGGCTTCAGCTGGACTTGAGTTCACTTACTTTGGTTTGGACCATTTCATCTGTGGCCTTTGCTTTTTGACAGGTCTCTTGCCCAGAAAGTGACCAAAATAGGCTTTTACTCCACACCCAGCAGCTGGGTTTCTAACCAGTATCCCCACTATGCACGTATACATATAAACCTCACTCCCTCATGGGAACCCCACACACACTCAAACGCAATAGCTAAAAAGTCAAATTATTCTGAGTCCAATTATTCTAAGTCCATTTATTTTGCATATCTCATGATAAAATAGATGGTCTTGGCTTTAAGTGTTTGACTTCTCCATTACAGTGTAAAAAACTTTATGTTCAAATGAAGTGTGTCACTGCCATGTCAATTTCTACATAAGAATCTGATGAAAATTTAATTATTTAAAATATATTTATAAGTAGCCGTAAGATTTGGATGATATTTTTATTTCAAAGAAAATGACTGTGGCCTTAGTAGTTTCACTATCAAGCCAAGAGAGAATAGAAATAATCTTTTAAATCACATTTAAATGATTTATTTAAATATGATCTGCTGCTAGATTCAGCAAACAAAAATACAAGATAACCAGTTAACTTTGAATTTCAGATAAAAAATAATTTTTTAATACAGGTATGTTCCAATGAGAATCCTGTATTTTATCTAGCCAACTGTTTTTATCAGTGAAATAACTTGGATAGATTTGTTGTGAATGTAAATGATTAATGTTAAGATGCCACAAAGGGAAAGAGTTAGAAATTCATTTTTATTGGTTGATAACCTAATACAACAGACTATTTCAATCTAGCTAAAGTCTATATAGTGATAAAGGTGTAAGTAATGAGATGCTGGCCCAGGAGTAGATCAAAAACATCTGTCACTGTGCTTCTTCCCTGACCCTTATCATCTGGAGGAGCACAGAGGACACATCATAGAAACAGATTCATATGTAGTTTCCCATGACACAAAGCAGTCAAATCCAGTCACTGATAGCACTTGAAATCTGTCTTAGCTCAGGCTGCTATAACAAAACACCATAGACTAGGTACCTTAAACAACAGAAATTTACTTCTCACAGTTCTGGATGCTGGGAAATCCAAGATCAAGCTGCCAGATGATTTGGTTCCTGGTGAGGTCTCTCTTTCTGGTTTGCAGATAGATGTCTTCTTGGCTGTCTCCTCAGCTGGCAGAGAGAGAGAGACAGACAGACAAACAGAGACAGAGACAGAGAGAGAGACCATCTCTCTCACGTCTCTTCCACCCTCATGAGCTAATTACCTCCTAAAGACTCTACCACCAAACACAGTTACATTGGAGATTAGAAGTTTAACATACGAATTTAGGGAAGATACAAACATTCAGTCTGTGCAATGGAGATTTGAATAAAACTACAAGTGTATATATATCCAGAGAGATCTTGGATGTTAGGAAACATCATTTCTGACAGTTAAATGAATTATGGGTAGATATACCTAGGCACTCACCCCAGGTGAAAGAAAAGAGGGTGCTTTTCTAAAATTTGGGTACAATTCACCGAAGGGTAAGTTTTATTTTAAGAAACTAATAAAACTAATATGATTCCACATTTCAGAGCTGTTTATCACTTGGAATTTCAGTTTGGGTGATTGCACTCTCGTAAATTAGCTGACTGAGAGTCCAAAGATTATATCTACATCCAGACAGTTCATTCATCATCCGTAGCATTTAGATTTCAGTACAGCGTTCCCACATATTTGACAAAATGCCACTGAAGTAATCACAGAAAGCTCCCTGTTTTGCTTTACGTAATGCCCTAAATATTATCAGTGGCTCTGAATTTAGGTTTATTGGAATATTTTAATAACCCACCAATCTCTGTATCCGATAGTTTTGTATAACCACTTTCTTCATTCATAAATACTTACTGATTTTAATTTTGTACCAAAATGGGAATGGACTTCAACAGTTCAATGTGTACTTACCCAAGAAAGTAATGCATGTGGCGGAAAATAGCAAGATATAATCCTGTAAAAGTGACAAAACCTTTAAATATTATCAAATATTAGCAAGTTGTATAATCAATATAAAGTTCAAATTATATGTGTAATGCACACCTTTACTCTCTCAATACTATTCTGCAAATTGGCAAGTTATTCAGTTAGATTATCCAGTCTTGGAAAGGTATAATTTATATTTTAATTGGTAAAACTAACAAAATATGATAAATGGGATTACACACACACACACACACAAAATCTAGTTTCACAAAGTTGTAGGCTCACGTGATTGGAAGGTGAATAAAATTTCTGGGCAAAAACCGCACAGCTAATTGTCTGGGAGTTCTAGGTGGGGCTGTGGGATCCAAAGCTGTTCCAATGCCATCTGTGGTTTGGCACCCTTGGTAACCTTGTCAGCTTTTACCACCTGGTTCCTAGATGTGCTGTGTCTGGCTGGGCAATAATTCCAGAAATTCTAGGTAATTCGTAATCTTTTAGTTTCATACATCCAGAATTTTTTGGTCTGAATAAAATGGGTACAGGATCCACCTTCCGACTGCCCAGGTTTGCACACAGGTCTGTCTGGCAGATTTCTTGTTATTTTTTTTTTAAATGTGACATTAAAATAATCAATGTAAATGTCATTTTTTTTAAAAGTTAAGCTTAACTTTGTTTTTTTCTTTCTTTCTTTTCTTTGGGGGAATGCTCGGACATAATGAATTGGTCTCAGGAACTTTCTCCATGGACAGTTCTTTGTCTCCACCTGCTATAGCCTCTACCTCCCTGTCAGAAACTCTACCATTTTTTACTGCATCGAGCATCATCTCTCTGACTGATCAAAGTGCCACAGACATAATGTCCACTGACCAGACAGTACTAATCCCAGGACTCACCATCCCCACCAATGATTATTCTGCCATCAGCCAATCAGCTCTGGAAATTTCACGTTTGCCTACATCTTCAGAAGACCACAGGTTAAGTACAGGCAGCGAAGATATAGTCAGAGACTTAGATGGACTGGATCTAGCTAACATTCCTTCCTCCTCTGAGGTACCAGGATTCAGTGGATATGTTTCCACCCCAGACAGTTTCTTGGAGAATATCACTCCTGTCCCAGCTTTACAGTATATCACAACTGGCTCTACGACCATCGCTGCCAAGGGCCGAGAGCTCGTGGTGTTCTTTAGTCTGCGTGTCGCTAACGTGCCCTTCTCCAATGACCTCTTCAACAAGAGCTCTCTGGAGTACCAAGCTCTGGAGCAACGATTCACACAGCTGGTGAGTGGGCACTGCTTACAATTCTCTGTGTGTCTCTTCTTTTTTTGTTGTTACTTTATGACTTCCTTGAGCAATGCATATTGGAAGAGACAAACCCCTGAGATAGCTATTGCTAAAGGCATTCAGCTGGAGCGTTGAGGTGGATTCAGATCCAATAGGCAACCGAGTTCCGTGGTGGACACACAAAGCAGACACTGCCACCCAGCCTCATGGAAACAAACTTATCCTTAAGATCTTTTTATTATAATTCGCCCTAATTTTGTTTTCCTACTAAAAATACACAGCCAACAAAGTACTGAACTTGGGATTTAAAAGCAAAAACTTTTCCTAAGTTATAATGTCTTAAGCTGTTTTTCAGCCATCTAATGAAAGGGCTCAGATGAGGTCGAGCACAGATGAGATCGAGAGTTCAGATGTAAAGACTCTTTTTTCAGTTCCCCTTAAGTTCTTATAAAACTAAAAAAATGACTAAACGGTTTATCATCCCTGATCCTTAACAAAGAAAGTGAGATTATCATGATGGCAAATATCTTTCACTATAAAACAGCTCCAAAACTCACATGTTTGTTTTGTTTCTACATGTACAATAAGAAATGCATATATAATAAGAAATGCTGAACCATGTGAGTTGAAAAAATATTTATAAGCTTCATATATATGTTAAATCATTATGCAAATTAAGACCACATAAAAACTAATCTTCAAGTGAACTTTTAAAGAAAGACTGTGCAATCTAATCTCCACACCACCCACAATGAGGTGAGTAGATACCTGGGACGATCTCAGGGAACAGAGTCCCAGTGTACCTAGCCCAGGTATATTAGGGTACATGCTAAGCTGCCATAATGAAAAGAATTCAGTAACTTAAATGAGATACAACTTTATTTCTCTTTTACTAGATAGATGGGACAGCTCTGCTCTAAAATGTCATCCAGGGACCCATATTCCTTCTATCTTATAACTCTGCCAACCCCAAGGGTGTTTCCTCATTCACACAGTCACATCTGGGTCACTGGTAGACCCTTGTTTCCACTCATGAGAAGAGGAAAGAGAGAGCGTCCAGAGCAAGCAATATCCTATGCAAATGATACCAAAGTGGCCTGCATCTCTTCCACTCATAGTCCACTGGGGGCTCAGCCCAAAACTACACAATAGAAAGTGAACATTTGTTCTAATAAGAGAATGGATTTGGGAGAAGGGAGCAGCTATTTGTCTGCACAGTAGATAAAGACAGGGTCCAAAGCAATGCTAAGGCACAAACAACAAGCCCAGTCAAAGTAATTAGGAGAAATCAGGAGAATAGATTGAAAAAAGAAGTTCCATACTTCATATAAAATTTCATTTTATTTTCAGAATAACCTTAGTGGTGGGGTACCAGAACATGGGTCAGGGTCAGAGTCAAAATGCTGGTAGGGTAAAGGCAAAGACAAAGAAAAAGCAGGTCTGGGCCAAGCCTGAGAGATTGAAGCTTGCATCTGTGTGCTCCCTGGGCTCATAGGTGTCCATTCATGAATGAGGGGCTCACTTTCAAGGCCAGGAATGAGACAGACATTGCTGAGTTTTAAACATTTTGAAAAGTGATCTCAAAAATGGCTATGGCTCAAAAGAAGCAGGTGTGGGGACCTGAAGCGCAAAGCCTTGGGGCGTGCTTTTGAGATCATTAAATTATAGTCTGGAAAACATCCTTCCTGAACCACTTTGTCTTCTCCCTCACAGTTCAGACAAGGGCACTGAGGTACAACACAGTAGTTAAGGCGCTCGATGAAGGTCACACAGGTAGTTAGAGACAGTTCCAGGACTGACTGCCAGTTCCCTGCTCTTTCCAGTGGACTGCATGTGTGTCAAATGTGAAACCCATCCTGCACAAACAGACAAGCTGATGTTTAAGCTGTTATTTACTTCAATAGATCATTTCAAATTGGTTGCTTCCAAATAGAAATTTGCACAGGCGTAGGTCAGTCTGCTCCTGGGCTCAGTTTGGAACATGTTTTTATTTACTTGACTTGGATTAAAAAACCTAACATTTCTGCTTTGCCAATAGCATTGGCCTGGATTTTTTAAATCCTCTTCTCTCACAATTCATCATGAAGGAAACCACTGCCCATTCATCTCAATACACAGATAGAAAGGTAGAAATATGGGACATAATCACGGCAAATTATTAAGTAGTGGTGTTCTGGTCTTTCATTAAATCCAAACACATAAAAAATAAATAAATAAAAAGGAACCGAAATTTATGCCTCGGATAATGAAAAATGAATATAAGTGGAATATAAATGGAATGTAAAAAAGTAGCAGCTGAGCACTTAGAACACAGTTAAAAGTAAACCATCTTTTATTTTGCAGCTGGTTCCATATCTACAGTCCAATCTTACAGGATTCAAGCAACTCGAAATACTTAACTTCAGAAATGGGAGTGTGATCGTGAATAGCAAAATGAGATTTGCTAAGTCAGTACCATACAACCTCACCAAGGCTGTGCACGGGGTCTTAGAGGATTTTCGTTCTGCTGCAGCCCAGCAACTCGATCTGGAAATAGACAGCTACTCTCTCAACATTGAACCAGGTAAAAGAGTTCAAGTCAGAAATATGCCAGAGTTTGGGTTTTTTTTTTTTATTTGTTTGTTGGTTTCTTTGTTGGTTTAAGCTTGCAGCTCAACTTGAGGTCACAAAAAATCAAATTAAAATCAAGCTTGATAAAATAACCTTTTGGAAGCTATGAATTGCTTTATTCAAAAGATAGGGTCCTAAGGCATGTAGGTTAAAGTTTTCCTATACCACAAAGCAAAGAACAAACACAGCTCTTGCTTCACAATCTGAGAGCTTTAATTTCTCCTCAGAGCAAAACTTTTGTCTTGCTTAAGAGTTTTTTTTTTTTTTAAATATAGTTCACAGCCAAAAACTCATTTACATTCTGCTCCAAGTCAGAAGCAACTTCTCAGTGAACTGCAACAACCTAGGTTTTTTCTCCCTAAGAAACCTGCCAGTCATAGTTAACTACCAAAATCACCTCTTCATAACACAATTCAGGATGAAACTGAGACGGCATCCCGAGAAAAGGAAAAAAATCATTAGACCAAAATTCAAACTTGGAAAAAAGCCACTTCACCATCACCAAAGAAAAAGAAAATAATGTCTCTTCCCATTTGTGTATCCTAGGTCAGCTCCCACGTGCAAATTAAAACAAATAAGAGTTAGTTTAGATGTGACAAAAATTGTTAAAAGATGTGGGGGCTCAGCCCAAAACTACACAATAGAAAGTGAACATTTGTTCTAATAATAAAGCATACTATATGTACCGTTGTAACCTGCTGGGCCCATATTGGAAACTGTTTTCATCGCTAGTTTTAAATTTCTGTTTTCTAACCAATTGAAGGGGGGCAGTTTGTTTGTTTGTTTGTTTGTTTGTTTGTTTGTTTGTTTTATTCCCTGGAATTCAAGGGGCCATGTCTCCAAATCCACTGCCAATGCAACCTTCTAGTCAGATTGAAAGCAAAGTTTCCCAGCTGGCTATGAATTAGTGAAGTGAATCTTTAACATCCTCTCTGGTTTTCTGTGGACTAATAATGAAGGCAGAGGGAAAGAAAGGCCTTGGGCAAAATCCAAACAAAAAGGCTCAGTTGGGAGACACTTTTCTTTGACAGAGCAGAACTTTTAGAAACTTGAAGAAAATTGCCTCCTACCTTGTAAACAGAATCATTAAAATGACAGAGTGTCCTTAGGCACTAAGCCTAGGAGTATTTACCTCTGAACTAGGCCGGCTGGCTGAGTAAGCCCTCTGGCTCCTCTAAGGAATAAAAGACTTCCTAAATGCTAGTAAAATACCTACCTCTTCCCTAGAAAACTTCCTTAGAACTGGGAAGAAACCAGTTAGGATCAGGAGACCAATTTCTTCATCCAAGTGAGAACAGTAACAGCGGCAAGTACAGGGAGAACTTGGAAAGCATAAGGGAGGTAAGGACCCAATGCCTCCCTTCCTGACTCCCTTAGGGAGCTGAGTTTACTTAGAGACCCATCCAACAACTCGAGATGGTAAATGTAAGGAGCCAAGTTGAAGCAGGGGAGAACTTGAATGTACTGCTGTGGGGACAGGCTTCTCAAGTTAGGTGCGACTCAAGTAGTGCCTTAGAAAGAGTAGTGTATTGTCAGGGATGTCTAAGGGACTTTGGTGATGTGGAAATAAAGCACAGAAGAGCGTTGACCTTGGAGAGCCATAGCACTGCATGGGAGTCTTGTGTGCTAACTGTAGCACTCCATTTCCACAACTGGAAGATGGAGATAGTAACAGGTGTGAGGATTAAGTAAAATAATAGAGTCGTCCTTCAGTATCTACAGAGTATTGGTTCCAGGACCACCCCCTATCCGTGGATGGCAAAATCCAAAGATGCTCAAGTCTTTTATATTAAATGGCTGGTGTAGATGTCGCCTTGCATATCCTCCTGCATACTTTAAATCACCTCTACAATTCTTGTAATACCTAATATAATGTAAATGCTATAAAATTGTTACCATACTGTATTATTTATGGAATAATGACAAGAAAAGTAAAGTCTGTGAATGTTCAGTACAGACACAACCATCGCAAGCCTAACTTCATAGTACATGTCAGCAACAATGTAACTTTTCTTTTCAATATTTTCAATCCAAGTTTCTTTGAATCCGCAGATGAGGAACCACAGATATGAAGGGACTGTATTTATGACACTTAACATAACACTCAACACATTGAAGTTAACTCATAAATGTTTAGTTAATATTGCAACATTGTCACCATTAAATTGACTAATGATTTGTGACCTGCATAGGGTACCGGAGAGAACAATAAAAAGTACTATGACAAGGTATTTGTGTGGAGGTTGAAACTGAAATTATATTTACTCATTTCTCATAAGAGAGCAGCTATGTAGCTTTCCTCTAAGAAGCCAGTAGCAGTAGAAATGGGACAGTGCTAACATCAGCTCCAGTCCCTGTTGGAGCCAAATTTATGCTGAGCTACCAAAGAAATACCCCCAGGTTTCCTAGCATACTGTGGGGTAACATGCCCAACCCATCTTTTAATGGTGGAACAATAGGGGAAAGCCAGAATGTGCTGGACAACCTGTGAAATTATCTTACTCCATTTCTTACCAGATACTTGGAGAGTGAGAAAATCTGAATTCTTAATACATTGAAAATTTATAGAAGAATGAATAAATGAATAGGAGACGTCTGCCAAGAAATGACTGTAGTGAGCCAGCTAGGATATGAAAAATGCCTAAATCAAAGGGTTTGAGGACAAAATTAGAAAGCCAAATATGGATTTTATAAAAGTTAAAAATAAAAGAAAAACAATGAACATTATCAATTTCTCTATAAAAATCAAAATAGGGAAATCCAATATCCAAAAGGGTTCCTATTTAGAGTGAGAAGCCACTGTGCCAACTTGCCCCCAAAAGTGTTTCTTCCAATCAAGGGTTGGGGAGCAGGCAGCTGGGTATAATAGACAAGCAGGGAAGGACAGGCAAGGAGTACAAGGGCTTCCTAACTCACTAGGGATCCTGGTTTAGTTATTGCACCAAAGGTAAAGGGTAGATTCACCCACTTGTAACCAGCAAGTGCTTGATGGTTCAGCCTTGACCATTTTCTACATGCTTAATACAAAACAATAAATGGTGATCTAGAATGATCTAGAACCTTATAACACATTAATGTATAAAAGTCAGTCCCTGCCCAAAGGATCTTGCAATGTAGCCAACGAGGGACACCTTAGAGTGATGCTGGGATCAAAGCTATGCCTTATTCATTCAAAAAAAACTTTGTAATAAGCACTTTCTGATATGCCACACTTAGTTGCAAATTCTTGTGAGTCTGAGAATCACTAAGGAGTGATCCTGAAATAAAAAAAGCTCTGAGTTGTCCCTTAAATTCCATTTTGTTGAGACCTAGTGCCTAAACAGATGAAAGGATGTAGGGATAGAGATTAGTTGAGAGAATTCTACTCCCTCCTGCCTGGTCTCAGGCCGTGAGACGGCCTGTGGTGGTTGGTGGTGGCAAGGGCTGAGCAGCCTGCTGTAGCTACAAATAACCAGTACTGTTGAAGAAATAATTATTCAATACCATTTACTAAAGCCAGGAAGGAAGACTTCATTCAAGGGGGACAGTCTTGAAGGCTGTAGGGACAACTGCAGTGGGATCTTGGGGTGGGGAGAGAGAGTGGTCTCAACTCTGAAGACAGATAGCATGGGCAAGTGGGAACCTACAGACAAGCAGTAAGGGGCAGGGGGGCGGGGGTGGCAGTGGATGGAAACATCGGAGGTGGTTTTAGGTGGTTAAGCTGGCCTAAAAGGATTCTTGTTGAAGGCGGGACAGCGTGATCAGACATCAGCCCGCGGGGGTGAGTGGAGGATGAGGAACCTGATCAGATGTCAAGAGTGATCAGATATGGAGCATAGGGGCGTTCTAACTAAACCAACTTGGCAAGATTCTTGCTAACAGTGGACAATGAAGAGACAACACGGAAGTTCAAAGGTAGAGGCTGAGTTGAAAATTTCAGTGAAGCCTGAGTAGAGTTTAGTCAAGGAAAGAATCTTTGTTGGCACCAGAGTTGGAGAGGCAGGACACCAGCCACGTAGGGGTCGGTCACAGAAATACGAGCTAACATTGGAGGTGGTAGCTGCTGAGGAGACGGAGGTGGCCACCCAAGAGCAAGTTGTGGTGAGGGACCCACTCAGACACAGACTCACAAACACCCTCCACCTCCATTCTCACAGCTCCTCCTCTCTGCTCCAGACCAGGCGGAGACAGCCCCCAAACCCAAAACACTCACAGCCATTGCTTCTGAATAGAGCTAATTAATTTCCTACTTCTATGAATCTGCATATCCTATAAAACATCTTAAATCTGAAATTAAAAAATTCAGATCTAAAAAAAACTATACAGTTATAGTAAAGTGTTTCTAACATCAGTTCTCCTGCACAATTTTAGTTTGGGGAAATAAGCATAAATTTGATATTTTGATTATAGGAGAAATGGGTGTCTACATGTTAAAATAAATTAAAAGAAAATATACAGGTAATTTTCAATAGCTTTTTTCTTTAAAAAAATCTTGACTATGGCAGCTATTTTGCTCCTAGTTTTTTAGTATGACTAAACGATCCAGATATTCTCCTTTTGGCAGTATACTTGAGTGTAAGCTGTCATGGTGACTGACAGTCGAACTGATTAAAATGTCCTCCAGTACAACTAACCAGTGCAACCAACTTATCTGCTGCCTCTCAGGTCCCTGGACCCAGAATAAAGATAATTACTTCAAGTTACTGGAGAACAAAGACTCAAATTCCAATTTACATACCCCCTGGCTCTATTCCTGGCATGGTCTTTTCTAGCATCTAAGGCTTGGGCTGATGCACTGCAGTGGCCGTCCTCCAGCATGTAGTAAGATAACTCCATGGGGTCCTGATAATCAAAACCCCAGATAATACCAGAAGGTCATTTTCACAAATATAAGAAACCTCCTTGATTCAGGTTTGATCTTGCCAGTATTTGCTTAAACTCATTGGCATTAGTCCAATCTGTTGAGAAAACTCTCCTTGAAAGAGAATTAAAGGAGAAATCTTTAGAGAGGAAAGGAACAGCTGCTGGTAATACTGTATGTTAGGAATAAATACCTAGCTTTGTCAATGAGAGAGGATCTCAAGAATCTATCCTTGGAAAATGGAGAAAGCATCCTATAACTTTAAACTTTTCCCATCCAAGATGGCCACATATAGCAAAACTCAGTTACTGGGTGTCTTATCCTTTGGGCCTCTCCTTTACACCTTCTTGGGAGAAAAAAGAAATTAGAAGTAGGGCTACCTTACACTAGAGAGTCTCTCATCTCATGTCCAACATTCCCTGAGCCTGGGAGCTGCTGTCTCTAACCACCCTTTCCTCCTCAACCATTATCAAAGAATAATCTTCAAAATGTGGAAAACATAATTGGCATACAAACAGAAAGTGAGCATATGTCACAGTTTTATTCGACTAATTGATAAGAGAATTGTTAAAATGATAATCATGGTTTAAAGAGAATATGGAAACAAATTTTATACAGCCAAAGAACAAAGGAGAATGATGAAATAAGATTAAGCTAAATAAAAACAGGAAATACAATCATTGTATCTTATTCATTTTCTATAACTTCTAATTTTATAGAGTTATAAAATGCCATAATCAATGGTAAATGATAGGTCAAACAAAGTTATTGCCTCCTAGGGCTCAGCAAATTGTTTCTTAAAAAGAGCCTGATAGTAAATACTTTTGGCTCTGTGAGCCGAATGATAAAATCCAAGATATTATAAAGTTGCTTAAATAAAAATTTAAAAACCTAAAAACCATACTTAGCTTGCCTCTGGAAAAAGTTGGCTAGCTGGACTGGCCCACAGGCAATCCCTGTTTATTAACTATTATTGCTCTAGGGCAACATTGAAAGTCACATGGTCAGCTTTTCTCCTTATTTCCAAATGTCAGGTGATTTTTTTTAAACCATAGAAGATTTTCCAGCCTCTAACTCCCACAGGTCCTTATCTTTGCTATCATAGAAAAGTTAGACAAGTAAATAATAATGCCATTATGATTCAGATCTTTGTTCATTCTTGCACTCAGTAAGCACTTAGGGATTATTTGCCACCAGTAAGGCACTATTATAGGCACCAGGATCCAAAGGTGATTCAAGCCCATTCTACCCTCAAAGAGAAATAGATACATATATAAAAAACTGTAGTAGAGTCTGCTAAATACAATCATCAGGATATGACCAGAAATGCTACAAAGCACAGAGGAGAAAGCAGTAAATTCTGCAGAGGCAAAGTGATGTCATGGCAGGCTTCCCAGGCAGGTGGCAATATTGAGTGTATAATACCTTGGTGTATGATGGTGGTGGGCCCTGGCAGAAAAGGGTGGGAGGAGCTATTCAACAAAGGGCAGGAGGCTGATGCAGACATTTCTGGGAGTGATACCAGGAGGGAATGAAGGGAGCTCAGCCTGGAAGGAATGGAAAGCCATGCTGAGCCAGCTCATTTAAAGCCAGAGTTTGGTTCCACGCTTCCTGTTAAAGAAAAAAATTTTTTTTAATAAATAAATTAAGCCAGTTAGTCTAAGAGCCCTTGCCCAATCTATTTGCATCTACACAGGTGTCCTATTTTTCCTTTCTTTTTTCTTTTCTTTTCTTTTCTTAAACAACTTATGGTCCTTTAAAGTTCAACTTTAATAAAATTATGTAATACTCAAAATGTCCTCAAACTTAATACTAAACAGTCCTTAAAGTATTCTCAAGAGTGTAAAATTACAACATAGTTTATGATTCACAAAATACTGCAAATTTGAAAAATACTTAGTAAAAATATATAAATAGTTATAGAGTACTATTTAGATTAATTCATTTTTAAACACTTAACTTCAAAAATAAAACAAGAATTAATAAACTATATAAATAACATAAAAATCCTTCAAAAGATGTATTGGGGCATATCAGTTTTAAGGAAATGAACATTTGGCGAATTGACCTCTGGCCTATGAAGTGGGTCAAGACCAGGGAAGAGGCTAGTGCTGAAAGTACACAGTTCAAGTATACAAGCCCTAAGAACAGGTTAAAAAAAAAAAAAAAAAAGGCCCAGGGCAATGTGTAGAGTGGGAGGAAAAGAGAACTGGGAATGGAACTCTGAGAAATTCCAACACTAAATGCTGAAATAGAAGAACTGTCAGTGAAGGGAGCCAGGAGAAGATGATGTTGCAGAAGCCAGGAAAAGAGAAGCACAGGGGAGACAAGACAGGTCAGCAATTTCAGCAGCTGTGAGTGATCAGTAGATTAGGACATTTAAGTTGACAGTTCAGAGGTCATTAGAACTCTTTGCAAAAGCAATCTAGCAGAGTGGCAAGAGACCAGGCCAGATTTCAGTGGGGTTGGAATGAAGTAGAAAATGAGAAAGTCACCATGCCCTGTCCACCTCCTGCCTTACAGCTTGGAAGAAGGCTCCTACTCTCCAGAGGCTGGAAGACGGGGGACGCTTTTTCCTAGATGGTTACATTTCAAAGGAATGGCTCCCGGGGCCTGGAGTAAGACAGTCCAGAGTTGTAACACTGTTGAAAAGCTTTAAAGAGATTTACGTCCCAAAAAGGGCACGGAATGATTTTATAATTACAAGATTTCTAAACTAACTGCTTTAAGTAAAGGGAAGTTAGGGGGCTAGAGTCAGGAAGAAGCCTGAGTAAAGCTTAGCCATGCTGAGGGGAACTGTAAGATGGTCTTGGTCAGAGGGTTTAGCATTTCTTTTCTATGCTCTAGTTTTATTATATGTACAGGCAATGCTCAGACAGACCAGTTATTAAGTTCCACTTGCAAAATTTGAAACAAAAGCCAATGAAGTCTTTATCGTGTCTTTTCTTTTGGGCGAATGTCAAGGAGGGAGGAAAAGTAGTTTGTGGGAGTAATGCTGGAAGAGGGAAATAGTATTCCATTACTACTTCTGGACTATAGAGAAGAGAAAAATTGAAAATTATCATGAGATTTCTAAGTGAGGATCATTCCACATTTAGATCAGTATCTGAATTCCAGGATGTGTCCTCTAAATGAGGGTCAGCAATTGGTTAGGCCAAATAATATCCACAGAGGTACAGAGATGTAAGAAGCGACACAGTGTTATTACTACATGTGGTTGGCTATTCACCTTTTGAAAACTCCCTGAATAAATGAATCTGCGAGATAAAAAAAATATAAACCAATGTTAAAACTATCTGTTATTTAGCAACTGAAATACCTAATAAATCACGGCTCACTCAGTATTCTGCCAACATCCCTGGCAACTAGAGTAGTTCTTGCTTTAGGCTGCGATGAAAATTCTTCAGAAGCATGGAGGGCTTTTATTCCAGTTTGCTGTGCAGGTTGAAGATTTCAAATATGCAAAACTACTTATTCTAACTTATTCTCTCCCTGAATTCCTAAGAAGCCACCTCAAAAAAGGGCAGACTTCAAGACTGGTAAATGATAAATATTGAAATTAATTACAGTATAACATCTAGGATGCTGCCAGTCAGAACGGGAATCAACAATCATTTTCTCTGGAAAGTTACATAATTTATAAGACCTCCATTTAGTCACCAGCTCTGAAAAGGTACTAGATGTCACTCATCACAATAATGACAATAAAAACAGTAATACCTACTAGTAATTGACACTATTTTCAATCTTAATAAATAACTACACAAAGCAGGTATTAGTACCTCCCACCACCACCACCATTACACAGTTGGAGAAACTGTTTCAGAGAAGTGTGAGTAACTTACTGGCCACATAGTAACCAAGTGCTATAGCCGGAATTCAACAGCAGTGTTTTGTGCTTTCTTCAACTCTACCTACTACCTCTTCATAAAAGAGTGTTATCAGCCCTCCTACTGGGTATACTAAGGCTGTGTAATCTATTGAGAAAAAATGAGTACCGTTGGCTCTGCTAGGAGTGTCCCTTCCCAGATGGGGCAGTCACAGGAATTCTCCTTCCAGGAGACTCCCTTTCCTTTACCACCTTCACACACCCCCCCCCCCAACCCCCCCCACCCCCCAGCCAATCTCCTATGTCTCTGGCCCTATCTCCTCCGTTACACTGCTGCTACCCTGTGCCTCCTGGGCCATCACTAGAGATCTTCCGTTATTACCTGTTTCCATTAGAGAACCCCGGTACCGATTGCACTGCCAGATATCTCGTTGCCATTCTCCAGAATTTCAACCTATGCCCTCATCTCACACCTGAACCAACTTATGGAGCTTTCTTAAGATGCTATTGGAGCCCTTCATCCAACCCCTTATCACAAATGCCTCCACATAAGCTGAGGCCGCAGCCCAGCTGCAGAGCCACCTCCCACAGCCCCTTCTATTGGAGTTCTCACTCTACCTGCTGATCCTGGGACACTCAGGCCCTAACACTAATGTACCCCAAACGACTCAGTTTATTTTATTTTTTTATTTACTTATTTTTTTATTTTTATCATGGTGACATTGGTTAATGAAATCCAGTAAGTTTCAGGTATACGATTCAATAGTGAGGCACATATATATTGCATTGTGTGTTCACCACCAAAAACCTCAGTTTAGCAGATAAAAATAATGACTGAGAGTGGAGTAAATTCTTCCACCTCCCATCCAGGGCAAGATGTGTATGTTATTCATACACCCACTCATGTAAGAAAGAGTTACTGAGAGCCTACTATAAGAAGTTTGTGGTGGTGGTTCTCGAGAATGAAACTGAAATGAAACCCAAAGTATTATACACTGCATGCCCATTTAAACGAGAAAGAACTCCCATTAATAATTTACTCAGTTCCACGAATGTGTATCAAGTTCCAACCACATACATGGTGCTGGGCCGCGCGCTATTTATCACAAAATAATTATTCTCACTCTAATCCTACCCTTCAGCAATAAGCTATATGCAAAACATTTTGGCAAATAATAAAGTGTCATAAAATAATGAAACACTAACTTAAATGTAGATTTATTATAAAATTCTAATTGCTGTATTGCATCAACAGTTCTAGAGATATGTGCCAGCATGTCCAGCTAATGCTCCTGCCCTTTGTTGTGGTACAAGACCTAGAATGAGCTGGAGGAACATGAGTGATCACCTGGTTTAAATATCGCATTTTATAGAAGGGAAAAAATGAGACCTAAAGATGCTAACCTACATTCCCAAGGCCACCGACCGTTGATGGGAACCAGTCCTTCACACACAGGGTGCTTTCCTGGAGGCTTCAGCATTGTCAGCAGGGATGAGCTGGTTCACTCTCTCTGCAGGTGCAGCCAATTCCCAGAATGTTCTCAGGATTTGGGAAAATAAGCCCAACGGGCCTCTGTGAAAGATGACGTCCCTGCCTTACATCTTGGATGAACCCTCAGTAGACTATATTTATTCAAATTACTAATTGCCAACCCCCAAAGCACTGTATTAAAGTGCTATCAATGCCTTGGGAAGGGAACAGACCCAGTGCTGCTTTAGGATTTTCTGGGCTCTAGGCCCTTTTGCTTTCATTATATTAACTAATACAAAATTAAAAATTACATCGTATGACTGCATTGGTATAGAGGTGAATATAATCCAGTTTGGATTATATATTTTTTTCTCCTGATTTTAAAGAATTTAAAACCTGTTGGTGAACTCTTAAAAGTATGGTGGGCTAAGGCCACAAGTCTTGTGCCCTGCAAATTACTATTGATTGAGTTGTGCAGGTTTGGCATTCTCTGATGCCCCAGGCAAAGTACTAACCCCTCCTCTCCTCCCCTCCAACAAAATCGGCACGAAAAGCCTTGGTTATGAGTGGGGGAGTCAAGGGCGAGGCAGCACCGCAGCTGTCGGACCCCCACTCCGCAGTGTGCAGCAGCGCAAGTGGCAGGGTTTACCCACGCCGACTCTTGGGAAATCTGCTCGTTCCATTCTGGCGTGAGGCTTGGTCACTCGGGGCGCCTCGGCCCTAGGGGCGGCGGGTCCGCCGGCCTCGGAACTCCAGAGCCCTTATAGCGCCGCCTTTTTGAAAATGAGAAAACATGTTCCAGGAGTTTCCACCACATTCCCCCAACCAGCCAGGCTCAATCTGCGCGGTAATCACGCAGTGATAATGGCTCTATCAGCGATCCCCTGGAGCTGCTTGTGCCACCGCGCTAATTCCTTCCAGACTCCACTTCTCTTCAGAAAGGCGCACCGCACAGTGGTTTTTAAGGAGACAGAACTCAGTTGGGGCTTTTAAATTTCATCCCCTGATGAAATTCCTACTTCTTTTGCTATTGAGCGCCATCTAGTGAACACTAGGTTTCATCGCTTTGAAATGAAGGGGGAAAAAAAAAGTCTGCAAAGTCCCAATAGGCCCTCAGCATTGGCCTGCCCAGGTGACGCCTGAGTTTCAGGCAAACTGAGCTGAAACCGGCTTTAGGTCTGGACCCAATCAAAGGAGATACTTCACTTCCTGGGCAACGCAAGTGCTGAGACAGCACGAGAGAAGGGATGATGAGATAATAAATACTGACAAAGAAACGAAAAAGAAAAGAACAGAAAAAGCAATCAATACAAAGCCCCAAGGTTGTAGGGCCAGTGAAGAGGTGGGAGCGGGCAGGGGCATAATGAACTGAAGTTGGTGAAATGCCGACCGGAGACCCCTGGAGACTTGGAAGACAGGGAGAACTTATTTTCAGGCCTGACAAGCCTAAGGGCACTTAAGACCAGAAACAAGAGATTCGGAAAAGGCAGTTTTAGACCATCAGCGACCTATGATCTCCGAGAATTTCATGCAGCCCTACCGCCCCCAAGCGAGGGTCCTGGGCTCCGCTCAGGAAAGAATTCGAGAGTGAGCCAGAGTTAGTGACAAAGAAAAGTTTATTTAAGGAAGAATAACACTCCTTAGACAGAGTGTGTTTTCTTCTCATAGTCAGAGAATGAGACCCCAAGTGTTAGAGGAATTGGGTTTATATCTGTTTTTCAGTTTCTATGAAAAATTACTGATTATAGGGAGTAAAGAATGGAATGGATGGTTGCGTTTAATTTCTGCAAGGTATAGCTTAAAGTCTTTGTTTTCCTGTTTTCCTTTCACGGTGTGGGTAAATAGTTGTTAATCTCTGCGGGAAACTTCCTTTGTTCTGTATGTTCCCCGTGGTTTGTCCATATGGCTGATCAACCAGGTTCTGAGTCTAATAGCACATGGCAGGTTTGGAATTCTACTTGGTTTCATATTTAGTCAATCTGTGTAGTCCTCATACCTCTTTCGTAAATTTATAAACTTCTTGATGACCAGGACCATAATCCTTTTAATTCTAACTGTAAAATGCCTCAAAATGTTCTCTGCAGGCCAAGGACATTCATTTGAATGCTTTTTGATCACTGATGGACAGCTGAGAAATATACATCCTTCCTCAGTCAGCCAATTGGGAATGCTGTTTGGAATGCATACGAAAGCCGTTATATAAGCAAATCCAGGGAAGAAACTGATACAGAAAATGTACTTACGCTGGAAATCTAAGAATGATACAAATATTTCCAAGTCCCATGTGACAGCTCACTTACTTCAAGCCATGTTCATTGATGTCACATTTGAAAAACAGAAACAAATGTGGTGCTCCTATAGGGTCAGATTACACCTTCTGCAAGGAAACATTCTGCTTCATGAAGGTGTGGTGGCAGACAATGGTTTTGAGCTTTTGTTTATTTGGGAGAGCCTTTCTTTAATTCAAAGAAAAGCACTGGCGGAAGTCTGATGTGTAAACTGACGAGAGTGGAGATGCTGGCAGTGGGTGGCAGAGCCTCCCACTCATTGTTCCTCATCCCCTATTACCCTTTGGAACCTTATATTTGAAAACCACTAGAATGATGTCAAAAGACGAACATCGTAAACGGACATGCAGATGTCAATCTTGGGTCATACTGACTAGCTACTATGGGCTTTAATTTTCTCATCTGTGAAAGTGAGGTCAGCGATATCTATCTTAGAAGATTGTTGTGAATATTAATGAAGACTTGTTTAAAATGTCCAGCACACTATGAAGCACAAATGGCCTTCAATAAATGTGAGCTCCCTGTTTATATAGTGGTACCCCCTTATCCGCCTTTTTTTCTTTCTGAGGTTTCAGTTACTACGGTCAACCGAGGTCCAAACATATTAAATGGAAAATTCCAGAAATAAAAAAATTTATAAGTTTTAATTGCACACCTTTCTGAGTAGCGTGATGAAATCTCAAGCCATTCCACTCCATTCCTCCTGGGATATGAATCATCCCTTGTCCAGTGTATCCCTGCCCGTTAGTCACTTAGTAGCCATATCAATTGTCATATTGGTTATCAGAGAGAGAGGAAGAGAAAGATACCACATTCGCATAACTTTTATTATAGTATATTATTATAATTGTTCTATTTTATTACTAGTTATTGCTGTTAATCTCTTACTGTCTAATTTGTACATTAAACTTTATCATAAGTATGTATGTGTAGGAAAAAACATAGTATACATAAGGTTCAGTACTATTCGTGGTTTCAGGCATCCACTGGGGGGGTCTGGGAACATCTTGCCCTCAGATAAAGGTGGGGGGTGGGGCGGGGACTGCTATATAAATAATTGTCCCTGTGCTCCTGGTGAAATTCCTGGTGAAATTCCTGGTGAAACTCCTGGTGAAGGTTTGAGATCATGATCCCTGGGGCCACATCGAGAAAAAAAGCCTGAAAGGGAATGACATTAATGCTCTGACTACAGCCAGAGTCCACACGGGAAGCTAAGGACTAAACCAGGACCCTTGGATGCCAGAATAGACTTGGACTTTTCCCACCACCTGCAAAGGAGCAGCTACTGACACCATTGGACTCACTCAGGCCAATGCCCTGGCTGCCTCTCTGGAGAGACTGTCAAATTTGCTCTGCAGAGGAGCTAACCAAATGGGTTAAGGACAAAAAATTAAGTGATTTTGCCACCATAAAAATGATCTATTTAACGAGAATATAAGCAAATCCAGGAAGCTAAGGCAATTATAGACCAATTAATCTAGAAGCAATCATGAGGACTTCATCTTCTCAAATCTGCACACCACTTTGATATGATTTGAAAACATTTTTCTAGAAAGTGGCATCTAGCTGTTCTCTTCCTAATTGACTGTTGATCTCAAGTTTCATTGTCCTTCCTCTTTCCAAGCTACAGACCATATTCAGAACAGAGCATCTTAGGTTGTTGCTACATAATGTTTACATTATTGATATTCACCAAATCAAGAGCAAGGAGTGGGAGGTTCGGACTAGTTTGCTTTGTGCAAATTTCTAGGGCTGTGTTAAGGAAGAGGCAAATCATTGAATGGCCTACACAAATAGTCGTATGACCCATCATTCTAAGGAGAAATGTCTTTGGGATATGACAAAGAAAGAAGATGATAACAACATAGGGAAAGCTTTCTTAAGAAATTTCTACTAAACTTTCATTCATCGTAAAGTCACTCTCTTCTCTTCCATGGTGCTTCCTCCCCAGGGTTAGCTCACATCCAGTTCCCAGTCTTTGTCAAAAGTCCAAAGTTGTAGGTGGCCCTCAAAGAATGATATGTAAGTAGGGAGGGTTATCAACATACCTAGGGAAAATATTTCTTAAGGTGTAAGATTGGAAGCAGCATGAGTTGCTTCACAAATAGTTGTAAATGTGGTCTTTTCTGTTATGATTCCAATTAACTGCAATGACCTTTATAGGCCATGGGCCAAGGGCTCCCCTTTAGGGATCTTTCCTTCTCTGCAACTTCTCACACAGTCCACAAGGGGTGGGGTGGGAGTTAGAAGACTTGAGCACAAATGGTCATTATATTGGCAACACTCAACTTCACTGAGTCTCAGCTTCCTTATCTGCAAAGCAAGCAAATTAGTCAAGAAGGTCTCTAAAATATCTTCTAGCTCTAAAATTTTATCTAAAATATAAAGTTAAAATCAAAAGCCATTTGTGGGTCTGAAAGTCTTGGTGCTACAGATTTTGAAGGACCGAGTTGATATCTGTTGAGTGAATGAATGTTGTCTGAATTTCCAGGAAGGGTACACAGCAAACAAAAACTAAACTCGGTGATTTGAAATCTCCTACTTCTTATCTGTAGGTGGGTCTTGAATAAATAACATGAGAAAAACAAGTAACCGATAAACTAGGTGCATTTGTTCTTCAAATCCACCAGATTCAGGGCCTCAAAATTTGGACAAAGTCATTTTTCCAACGTTGCCTTATTGTTTTCTGTTCAGCTTCACTGGCACGTAGACCGTGCCTGGCTGTGCTGAAAAAAAATCATGGTGAAACAGTAACCTCTTTGTAACTGGAAACTTATTTGGTTATCACACATTTCCTATTACTTTTCAAGTGGGCAGAATTCATGCATTCAGTCAGCTTCTCCACTGCAGAGGGAGGGAAATGGAGCCTCTGACTGTTGTTCCCCCTTGGCTTCTGTTCTGAGACTAAAGTCCTAAACATAAAGTTGCTGACGTCTGTTATTTATTAAACCAGGCCCTGGGCGTGAATCACCTGAGCTACCGGGGTAAATCTGTGTTATTTTTCAAACAGTGCAAGGATCCTGTAACGTGGCCAACTTTAGTAACTGTGAGGCAGGGAAAGCCAGTTCCCATTAGCAGGCCCGCTTGTCCATAAGGGCCCCTCAACCTGCAGAGAAATACAACTTCACATAGACTTTTAACAGGTCTAGCCTGCTGGGGAAACCCAGTAATATACTTTCAAAGGCCTGCTCCTGCCCACTGGTCTCTCTCCTCCCTAGCTCTCACTTCTTCCACCAAAAGGAGGTGCTGGATGAGGACAGTGAACATAGCCCCTCTTTGAAATTCTTACCTCATAAGGTGTCTCCCAATGACCTGTTCACAATTTCCATGGTTGGTGATTTGGCAAAGCAGTTGACTCCGTTCTCTGATCGAAGATTCACAATATTACCTTATTAATGACCCTAGGAGGTTTAAACAACAGGGGGTAAGGTTAAAGGGAGTGGGAGAAAGAGAGCAAGGGAGAGAGAGAAACCTATTGTATTCATTTCGCCCTGCATTAAAACAAACAAACAAAAAAACTTATTTAGCCACCGAACTTCTTTTTAGTATAAAACTTATTAAGTCTTGCTGAGAGTTCTGCAAATGTTCCTATTTGGGAAATACCAAATGATCACAGAAATTATCCTAATTCTGAAAATTCTATTTTCATATGTTCTAAAGCACAATTCTGACTGTATCCCTCCCTCACCCCAAAATCCCCTCTGGTTCCCCGCTGCCTTTAAAGACCAAATTCCTTAGCATGGCATTCAAGACCTACCAGAGTCTGGCCTTAACTTACCTTTCCAGTCCGAGTTCCCTTCCTGCTATTTAGGAGTCTCTGCCCCTCCAAACCGGGCTTCCCCTGCTCCGTCTTCACATGTCTGTCGATTTCCCATCTCTGTGCCTCTGTTCATCCTACTGGATCCAGCTGGGACATCTTTTTCAGTCTTTGCACATACAAATGCAACACACTTTAAATACTCAGTTCAAATAATCTCTTCCATGGTGATCTCTAACTTATATTTAGAGCTCGTATTTAGGGCTCTTATTCTAGACAAGGTACCGGGCTTCTTGTATAGAAGCATTCTGTACCTTCCCCTATGCTCCTTGGAAAAATGGCTTTATACAGGGTTACCTGTCCCCTGGTTCCTTCCACATAATAGGTGCTTTTGAAAGAATAATCTGAAGGATAAATAGCTGATGTGATTCGCCAGCCAACACTTCCAGGACAGAAAGAACAATGGTCTCAGGATGAGAGGCCTGTTCTGATTCTGCCATCAGCATGTGGGGACTCAGGCCATTGACTTCTCTGCCTGAGAGCTCAGCGTGCTCAGCTTTATAAAGACAGAGAAAGGCTGGCAGAGCCTCAGGCCTTCCAGAGCTAAATATTCTGAGATTCTCTTGATTTATAATCCACTTTACGAGGCATTTGAGACAGTCTTACAGAATTAAGAATAGAGTAAAAGAGAACAATTAATGACCAAAAAAAAAAAAAAAAATCCAGACTACAGGTCTATTTGAATTTTAATACAGGAAAAACAATCCAAAAGAACGAATCTCTAACATTAGGGCCTTAAGGCTCGGGAAGGGACTAAGAGAAAGATATTTTTTAAATCAGAAAATTATCCCGAGTTCTCAAAACTGTCTACATAAATGGCTATTGCTTTATGGGGCACACCTGATCTTAAATATATATATTTACATCTCATCTCTGCAGAAAATACTTACATTAAAAAATACCTAACAACTGAAAAATCTTATTTCTCTAAAGCAGTGATTATCAAAATGTGCTTTCCAGATTAGATGCATTAGCATCACTTACGACCTTCCTTAGAAACACAGATTCTCAGTCTCCATCCCAACTCTCTTGCCTCAGAAACTCTGAGGATGAAACCAGGAATCCTTGTTTTAACAAGGCTTTTAGATGATGCTGATATACAACAAAGTTAGTGCAGAATTATATTTTAAGCTAAATATATTTAATATCACCTGTGTCTATAAATTCATTTTTCAAAGATACAAAAATGTGTGGTTCTCTTTTCAGTCTAGTCTATTATCACTACTGTACAACCCTCTCCAAAATGAGGTGATAGCAAATATATTTGGTCTCTTACCTTTGACTTCTGTCAGTTCCACTGCTCAAGCATTCATGCATTCATTAAAATCTGTCCCATCTCTTACAGCTGATCAAGCAGATCCCTGCAAATTCTTGGCCTGCGGTGAATTTGCCCAGTGTGTAAAGAATGAGTGGACCGAGGAAGCAGAGTGTCGTTGCAGACCGGAGTACGAGAGCCAGGGGCACCTGGACCACCAGGACCTGGGCCTCTGTGCTCCTGGAGAGGGATGTGAGGTCCAGGGAAATGGAGCCCTGTGCAGGTAGGTTGAGCATACTAAGTTTAGAGACCCAAGAGTTTGTTACTTGGAATTCTGAGAAACCTCTCTTTAGAATGAATTCTTACGGTCCTTTGATGATCAAACCCATGATGATCAAACTTTAGTGAGCATCAGACTCTTCCTGGAGGAGGACTTGTTGAAACGCACATGGCTGGGCTCTGCTAGGCTCTGTTTCTGATTCAATAGGTCTGGGGAGGGCACAGGTAAGGCTGATGCTGCTGGTCCAACGACAGCTCTTGGAGACCATTGCTCTAAATCTTTCTACAATATTTCCTTAAGACCAATAAGGGAAGAAAAAACAGCCTGTGTCAGCTTTAAGACTTTAAGACAGAATACCACATGGTCTACTACCTTAACTGTGTGTGTGTGTGTGTGCGCGTGTGTGTAATACTCATTTTTTTTTCCATTTACAAACATGATAGCTTTCATCATAAGAAAACTAGAAAACAGAAAATTATGAGAATTAAAACAAAAGTCATGTGTAATTCACCACATTAACTGCTATTATCTTTTGGTGTACATGTTTATGTAGAATGTTCATATAGAATTTTCTAAAGCAAAGTGGCATCAGCCTGGCTTCTTATTTTGTAGTCAGCTTTTTGACATTCCCCCCATATCACTAAATATTTTCTGTAGCATCATATTTGATGATTACATAGTAGCCCATTCTATAGATGTGCTATGATATGTTGAATCAACCCTTTATTTCCAACAGAAAGGTTAAGAGAAGCTCTTTGGAAGAAGGAGGAGAAGGCGAGGTTTAACTGGCCTTCTGTTCATGACCCAGACTTTCGGGGGCAGGTGGCCTTACAAACAAACAGTGAATACAAAGGTTCCTAATTCTTCTACAAGTCTTGTGACACCCCAATGAAATCCACACTGTAGACTTTTCCCTCACAAGGCTTCCGTGTGAGCCTGTCCCGCCTTCACCAGTCCTGAGCTTCCAGTCATACCTGAACATCTCCTCGGTATTGATTACTTCAGACCTGTGTCTTTATTAGAGAATCCCATTTTGTATTGTATATTAGTGTCCTCTTATTCATTCTAGTGACCACAGTCCCTAATTGCCCATCAGGGGGACTTGTGGTGATCTGCTTCCACACTTAATCAATAAGAAACAAGAGACATTTAACCTTTTTCTGGATGAAACATACCCAGTTCCTTTGAAGTATCAATGCTTTAAAGATAATTATCCAATAGTGGTTAAGAAGCAATATTCTGGAGTCAGACAAAGTGTGATTAAAATTTTGGCTTAGCAGTTTACTGATCAAATGACCTTGGAGAAATTCCTTAACTTCTCTAAACCTCAATTTCTTCATTGTATAATGAAACTAATAAAACCCACCTGCTGGGTTGCTGCAAGGAGTATATAAAATTACGTTTATAAAGTATTTTTATGAAGAACATAAAGTACAGAGTATCCCTTCAGGTAAGTGAGAATTATGATGATGCTATTGACTTTTTCCAAGTTAATCCCAATTAAAATCCCAACAAGACTCTTTAGGAATTTGATACCCCGGTTCTAAAGCTCCTCTAGAAATAAAAATGTTGAAATGCAATGATAGGAAGTTGCTCTGTAAGATAGCAGTACATACGATAAAAATATTTATAACACTAAGATAGACACAGAGATAGATCAACAGAACAAATATAAGCCCTAAATAAAATCTTACATATTAGGGAGTTTATTTTAACAAGCATTTCAAATCAGTAAGGAAAGTATGGACTGGTCAATATGGTTAGAGTGCAATTGGCCTTCCATTTAGAAAAAAATAAAAGTTTCTTACTATAGACAAATCAATTCTATATCAAAAATTCAAACTTAAAATCAAAACCATGAAAGTATGAGAAAAAATATTTTAAAAAATATTTTTATAATCTTGGGCTGAATAAAACCTTCCTTAATTAAGACACCAATCCCAGAAGACAGTAAGGAGAGAACTTCTATAAAGGAAAAAGCACCATAAATAAAATTAACACAAATGACAAGGTAGAAGAAAAATATTTATGAACTATCTTATATCTTAAAGGATAAACATCATAATAATGAGTTTCTACACATCTATAAGATAAACATCCTAATACTAAAATGAGCAAAGAAAATACAGAGGTGCAATTCAGAGAAGAAATCCAAATGACCAATAAAACATAGGAAAAGATGCTCAATCTCCCTATGACCAGGGAAGTCAAAGACAATGAGGAGCTATAATTTATAATTTATAATTGGCAAGAAAGAGGTGGATAACAATGTGGGTAACATGAGGGAAAGCTAGTTCTATCAAGCACTGCTGGTGGGTGTGTAAATTGGAAAAACCTCTTTTCAATATGTATAAAACTTTCAATTTTACTCAGATATTCTACTTTTAAACAATTATTCCTACAAAATAGTTGCACTTGTGCACTAAGATAGCTGTATAAAAATATTCACAGCATCATTGCTTTGAATAGGGAAACAATTGTACAGCCCTGTTGTATGGGGGAAATAGTTAAATCATCCATAGTATGGCATATTAGTCACTGTGGAACATAGCAGTTAAAAGCAATAATATAGCTCTGCTAGAGCTGCCGCATGAAAAAACCGAGACATTTCATGAAATGGGAAAAGTAAATTGCAGGATAGTAGATCCTCTTGATGTAATAAATTAATAATGAAATTATATAATTTAAGCATATTGGGTTCAACCACATGGCATTGCTATTTTGTCAGCAACAAATCATCAAATACTGACAAATATGTAAGTAAAAGCATAGCAAATATATGGAATAAAAGATACACTCAGCTATCTTCCCAATTAGCAGAAAGAGGGGAGGGGGAGGAATAAGGGTGAACTAGCAAGGCCCAAGTAAGCTAAGTTAGGAGAAGGGGGTTGCATGAGGCTTTTATGAACAACGGTGTATTCGGTTTTTATATTAATCAGCCCTGTTTGCTATTTCAGATGGCAGTACAATTTGTAATTCTGAACATCCCTCTTTCTTGAGTACGAAATATCACTTCTTTATGTTATTAAATTTATTAGGGTGACATTGGTTAACATCAGTTTAATGCTAACTTGTCAGAAGCGAGATCAATAGAGCAAGGCACAGGCTGATCTGGAAGTAAACAGCTCTTAAGACAGTTCGCAGAGCTCTGTTATTCCACTTGTGCCTGCCTCTGGGGGATAATATAGACTTTGGTGTTCAAGTACACAGGAATGAGATGTTCCTTACACCAATTCAATCCATCAAACATTATTGAGCACCCATGTGCTAGTCATTATGGTATATGCTGGGCAATAGGTAAGAAGGGAGGGAGGAAGCAGGGGAAGAAGGACGGAAGAAGAAAGATAGAAAAGAAAGAGGAAAGAGAGTAAGGTACTCGATTTCTTTGGAAGAACAAAGAAAAATCCCCACACCGCCTCAAGTCTGCCCTTTCCAACTCCTTGATTAAAGATTCCTTTAAAAATATTAAATGTTAAACCCTGATAACCTCAGCATGAGAACAACCCCCACCACCCCCATGAGCTGCGTCAGGACTCAGTGGAGAAGCCTGGCCACAGTGGTGCTGAGTCCCTCCTGAATCCCCACCACCTGCCCCACTCCTGTCAGTTGTTTCTGTTCCTCACAAGATGCCATCATTTGTGTGACTCTGACAATTTACTTTTGTGAAGGTAAGAGGACAAATTAAGACCTAATCAACCATAGATTAAGACGGTAATTAAGATTAGAGGCTTTAAAGTTAGACCCAAGTTCAAATTTGAGCTCTACTGCTAATTAGTTGCGAACTTGAGCAGCGTTTTCTCCCATTTAAGCCTCAAATTTCCCATCTTCATAATGGGGATAATAGGAATAAATTCATTGGCTTAGGTAAGGAATAAATAAGATGCTCCTCAGTGTAAACTCAGCTGCTAGCATTACTAAAGTTGTTCAATAATTATAAACAAAGGGCAGCTCTGTAAGGAAAAACTGAGATTCCCTGCCTGGCACTTAAACCTGAACTCTGAAGCAAATGAGTCGAGGACACCCAGTGTTTTAACTTTGAAAGCAGCGTTCTCTAAAGAACTGTAAGCTTGGCTGCATTTCCGTTACTCCATCTGAAAGTGAAGAAAGAGATAGGAAAATTATATTAAGAGCAACTGCCTTTCTGAGATGAGTCCGTTGACACACAACAAGCATTTTCAAGTGGTATGGTTCTGTCATTCTCCTGCCAAGTCATTGTCATTCATTATATTTTCACCTTTATTTTTCCCCCTATTTCCTTCTTCCATTTGATATTTATGAATAAACCCCATACATTTTTCATTTCCCTCAATTTTAGGTATTCTGTACATAGATTCAGTTATACTAGGAACTAACTTGGCAAAATTCTCTCAAGATTAAACAAAACTTTCATTTTCAAAGGTCTCCTTTTTAGCTTAATGAGTTTTATTAATCACAATTATCATTTTATATACACAGAAAATGCAAATCTAGATCTAATAGGGTAAATTATTTATGACTTTTCCTCTTCAGATCTAAAAAATTTCATTTTGTCCTTTAATAGGCCTAATTTTTCTGTGACATTATTTATAATAATGAAAATTGTTTCCAATTATAGAAGCCAGATTAAGTAAATGATGGTAGAAAGTGACAGTTATGAGGAGGTTTTAATAATATGGAAGTACTTGTTTTGACTACAATAAGATCACAGGTATATTCACATGCTAAACCTCAGATGGAGGGTGGGGGAAGTGGGGGGTTCCATTTTCCTCTGGTAGCTGCTCCTCACTCCCTTTTGAGCCTTTTACCCACTGGATTGGAGTGGGGAGGAGCCAAGGGGGGAGAGATTGAAGATTAATGTAGTCCAATCCAGTTTTTAAAACCTCATCTGATGAATAGTTTAGCAATCACTTTAGGCAACTCAGTTTTCTTGAAATATACAGTCAGGCTAGTAGATCCTCTCCCCTTCCCTTCTCTTCTCCGAGGTGATATCGGCATGCATTGGGGGTTGGGAGCAGGAGAGGCGGGGAGAGACTCTCCTTGCCTCACCAGATCCATTGGAAATTTTGTATTCCTGTATTCCCCTCACCTGTGATCTCTTAGTTCTGACCCTAGGCATCTGCCTGTCCCCCAGTGTTCTCAGAGGCTCCAAATTACTCAACTAGGACAAGCAGGAACCAAAAATATTGCCCTAGCTGGTGGTAGGAGGAACAAGGACCTTGTTGCTCAACCTCCTGGGACCACACCTCTCTCGTCTTCCCTCTGCCTTCTCATCAAGCACTGGGACCGAGATAAGATTTTCCCTTCTTCCTATAGTGATACCCACCTTCACCCTTTCCCTAAAATTATAATGGACAGAATGTTAGGAGAAAACAGTTTACTGATAAAGAAGCATATGTCGGAAAGTACTCCCCAAATATTACCCATTTTATAATGTAAAAAACGAGGCGCAAAATGTGTATACCTATCATCAGAAATTATGTAATATGTATACAGAGAACTCTGGAATTATATATGTCAAATTTTAAATGCATTTTATTTTTAAGCCACATGAACAAAGTGTTATTACAGAGTTGTTTTCATAACCACAAGTCAGAACTTGACTTGGAAAATAACTCGGCTTCTCGCAAGATTAACTTATCACTCATCTTTCACATGAGCTTTGCTCAATCCTTATGAGACCACTGCCTAAGAAACAGTAAGCCAACTGGAAGGCAAAACTTAGGGGGGATACAGAAAGCATACTTCCTCCAGCTCTAACAAAGGCACCTGCAAAAATACACTATCCATTTTCACTTGTCATAATAATTTTAAAACTAAAATAGCAGAAAGTTATAGTTGTTGTTAATGCTGATAAGCCAAGGGAAGAGGATATCATGTTTTGCTTTCTTTTGTAGGTCACCAGACTACTCTAAAAAGCAAGTATACAAAACTGTTGTTAAAAACTTCCATCATCAGCAAAATAAAAAGGTAAACTCATACTTTTATATGTTGGTTTTAATTATTGCATTTTGAAGGAAATTTAAAACATTCCTGGGCCTGAATCTTGTTTTAAATAGAGATAAAAGCATTTTCCCCTCATTTGCCAGGCTTTTTAATTTAGCATTTTAAGGGGAGAAAAGAGGCATTTCCTGGTACGAAGAGTGGAGACAGGAGACTGGTAATAATTGAAATGTGTAGACAAAAAAATACAATAACAAAAACAATCCAAGTATTTTGTAACATACGTAACCTTTTCTTAGAAAAATATACATGTGATTTATCAAATGCATTTCAACAAGGTTGAAGTGTTCATAATGATAATTTATATTCCTGGAACTGAATCATTTTATGTATATTCTTAGAAAATATCTTTTTTTGATTTCAAATAATCAGCTAAAGCAAAAATATGTAGAAGAAACAATTTGTGAATGAGTAACTTCGAAAACTCCTAAAAGTTCACCCTCAGAAAAACGTCCCTTCCAGTCCTACATATCTCTTTTAAAATACTCATCCATTCATTCAACTTATTTTACTAATTTTATTTGACAATGGGAAATAACTTATCTATAACCAGGTTAAATGTAGCCTATATTAAGCTTTTTCAAAATGACTCTTGGGAAAATATCTTGGACAATTTTTAGCCTAAATTTACCTAGTTTCAAAAATTATATCTAGTCTCTGATGGCAAAAAGAATCAGCCAGTGTCCACTCTACTTTACATCTATAGTGTTAGATGGAAACAAACACATCAGAGCTTGCACTTAAAACTAGTTTTTACAGTCAGTATATAATCAAGAAAGATACTGAGGCAATCACACCAAATGCTAATCTTAATATTATATATACAAGTGTACAATGGGAGTAATGTGAGCTCATTTGAAACAAAGACTGGACAGAAAAAGTTTAGACTTGAGCTGTAAAATGACAAGGGACATAGGATCTGATACTAACAAAATGCCCAGGATGAAGCAAACACCAACTAAATCCTGAAGTACCAGGTAGACTTAAGGACCACAATTCAAATGAAGCAGCAGCATGGAATGATGATGTCTGCTATGGTTGGAAGGACACATGGTGACCCTAACTCACAAACTATTTGTGCCCTCTGCTTCAAGATCATTCAGCCTCAGAATCTAAATAGGTTTAAGAAGAGATGGAATACATTTCTAATAGATTAAAAAGTTAGTAATATTTTGGGGGGCATCTTCAACCTTTCAAAAAAGATATCCTAAATGGCAAGCATATTCTCTCATCCGCCAACAGAGGTAATTTTGGAATGTACTATTGATTTGACCTTAAATGGCATTTCCTCAGCTTGTGAAACGATTTCTCTTCCAGGTAACCAGGAAAAAAAATTCTGAATTACTGACTCTAGGATATGAAGAATTTAACCATCAAGATTGGGAAGGAAATTAAAAACTGGAAATGTACAGATTATCATTGAATCTATCTCAAGAGAGATGGCTTGCTTTCTCAAGGAAAACTGTATTCACTCTGTCAAAATTCTGAAAACATAGGCAGGCATATTTGCTGGTCATCAGAAACCAGGCATATAGTCAACATTGAGAACCAGACATAGTATGTTTCAAATAAGAGAATAATTGTGTACTTGATGACTGATACATTCTGGAAAAAAAAAAGTTATTTTGTTTTTTTATCAAAACCAAAATACAATCAGTGAAACATATTTTAGTTATTCCTGGGTGATAATCTAAGTAATAGTAAACCAGGTTTGTTTTCAGCTATCCTTAAAATATTGCTCAGAGATCATTTACAAGTGCAACTTACTGTTTTTTGAACAATATATTGGAAAGCAAAGCTCTTCATATGTTAGAATGTACATAAAAGTTGACTTAGGCAAGGAGATGCAGGTCACTAAATGCATGGATGTATGTACTATGTAAACACTGGAGGGGGATATATTCTCCACACTTTAATATCACTCACACATATTCTCTCTCTCTCTCTCTCTCTCTCTCTCTCTGTCTCTCTCTCTCTGTTCTTAGGCACATTAGTCTTATAAGAAATTAATGCTTACACAGTAGATTGTTTTGTTGCCAATAATTTCTGATTTGTTCCTTTAAAAAAAAGAGGAACTGAGATTCAGATATACATACCGTGGAAAATCTCACTTATTACTTTATAAAGCTATTTTAAAGGAAGACACTATACTGGGGAGAAAAAAGTGAAGTTATACTTTTCGACGACCAATTCCTGTTTCCACCAAAACTAAACTATGTTTTCCTATAATGTAATAACTCCATTGAATACCTCTTTACACTAACTCTGGTATATGCATAGGTAGATTGGCATTGAGGCAGTCCATTTTGGCCAGATTTTAATGTGCTGTTTAATGAAAAGTTAATTCCTCTGTATCCCTTTCGAATGTTCTACTATCAAATATATTTACTGCAAAACCTAAATTTCAATAAAATATAAGCACAATATATTCCTCCATTTATAATATAATGGGTCTGTGTTTTAGTAGATATTCCCTGGATTTGCTTTATGGATTCTGATGATTTTAAACATGCCGCCAAAAGACAGCAAAATATTAAACACTGACGTTAACATATTAGCAGTAAACCTCAAAAACAAAAACATTTCCAAATAATAGAGGCAATCTTTGGGGAAGTAACAGTCCCCCCGGTTATAAACCCTCAAAAACTCATTCATATTGGTGTCACAAATGTATAAATTTAAGCCCTATTTTCACCCCAATCCTCCCCAAAAGTGAAGAGCTATGATATTTGACAAGAACTTCAAATTGTGATATGATGACAAAGTGCCACCAAGGAAAGAATGGTGGCAAGAGATGTATCTACTCACTTCCATGTCCCTGGAGCTTCCCAGAGGAAAACATGCTTGTTAGATGCACGATAAGGTGACCAAAAGCACTTGAAAAAAAACTCCATCAAGAGAGGAAACGAAAACCTAACACCATCACCTCTCGTAACATGCCCTCCACCTTCTACATTTCAGTTGTGTTCTAACTGCTACAGAGAAGGTAGTTTTAAAGGGAAAGAGAAATAGGTAAACACTCCATTTTCTGTGGGGAAGGTCTCTTTTGAAGTACCTGTCTCTCACTCTTTGGATCACCCACGTTTTAGATTGGTCTTTTCCAACCAGCCAAAGAAGAGCTGCTGAGGTAAGACAGCCCGCATTTCTCTGCACTCTCAGATGACGCACCTGGATCATGGTAGGTTCCAGACGAGAGGTATGAAATAGACCATCTGTATTTGAAGTCTTAGAGTGAAGGACTCTTCTTTGGGTCCCAGTTTTTAAATTCTGTGTCATCTCACAGATTGGTAAGGGCCTGGGAAAAGGCAGCCAACATTTAGTTTTTCTCTAATCTAGGGAAAATGAGTAGTTGCGGCTCACATACAGTCCTGCTTATTCTGTGGATGGAAAACCCTCAGGAGTTTGGAGCCTGGAGCCAAAGCTCAAGGACGTTTCAATTACCTGAGTTCCTTGCCTTTTCCTACAGCCACCTAACACAGGGTTTCCAGCTCCAGTGACTGGATGAAGCTTCAGATTCCCCAGCTTCTCCGACTTATTCTACTGGAGACATCAGGCAACAAGTGCAACATTTACAACAACTTCTTAAAATTTATAACACCCTGTAACCGTACTGAAAGCACAAGATGCAAGAGGAAGTTCTACATAGAAAGCATTTATTTTTATTTCCAGTACATCAGTATTTTAGGAAAGTATCAGGTATACATTTTTAAGGAAATGAGAAAAATTAAGTAACACTTGCAATTAGATGAACAAAAGTGAAAAGAAAATGGCCAATTAATAAACCTATTTGAGGTTTGAAGGTGAGATTTTGCATAGGTACAAATTAGGATTAAAGATTCTCTTTTTGATCTGTATTTTTCCCTGATTATCTCTTGAAAATCTTCTTTACAAAGTGTGACAATCAATCTTACTTCACATATTAAGTCAGTGATGGGGGAGGAAGAATACATTTATTTGAATTAAACTTATATTCAAAGATCTGGTCCTGGCACAGGTAGACTCTACCTGAGACTGTCTCCACCTGACCCCTCCAGGATGCTTCAGCACAGAATGTCTGCTCATTGCTGCTCTCTCCACAGTGGCAGTGCCATTTCTATGTGTTAAGAATTTATATACCAGATCTATTTTGATCCAAGTTTTAATAACCATAGGTTCTGCTCTTACATTACATACAATTCATTCTAAAATTTAGCGAGGATCTAGGAGTGCTTTGTCACCTAATATATCAGTGCTTTTCGACTGGGGAGGGTGGGGTGTCATCTTCAGGGGCACACCCCTTTTCTCTTCCACCACTTCTCTTTCCTTATTGTTACAACTGTTCCCCCAACTTGTCCTTATTCTCATTTTTAGGTATCCTTTACCATCTTCTCTCGTTAATTTATCTTCTGTGAGAGATAAAAATTCTCAATACCTCTCATTTCTGGTAATAATGAACAACGAAAACCTGTCACACCTTCTGAAGATGTAAAATGACAGATGAGCAGCCCTTTGTAACTCCTCCAGGGGCTACTCAAAAAAGTTTGCTTGTTTTAATTCTTTTTGCTTCACGCAATTGGAGCAAAGGCATTTATATTTCTTTTATGGTCTAGAACTAAATTACTTGACCTCTCTGGATCTATTACCGCTTCTGTAAAAGAAACTAGGTCTATCACTAACATTGTATTAATTGACTGATTCATTCAGTACATATTTATCCTACTGATTCAAGTACTCTTAAGATATTTAGGTAAAAAAAAAAAGAAAAAAATCTATGTATTTGGATCCCCTGAGAACCATAGTATAACCTGTGAATAAAAATATCTTTTAAAAAATCCAATTAATAAAGCTCTACAAACAATAAAGCCTCATTATTCTTCCCTGTGAGTTTCTGTTCTCTAAGCTTCTGCAAATACCCCCTATTTTCCACTTCAGATGACTTCTTGGTTGCTTGCAAAATAAAAGGGTTCACTGTGTTACTGAAAAGAATGACCTATAAGAAGTCTTTATAGGAAGCAGAATTCGAGTTATACTTCAATGTCTTTTGTGTGGGCTTGTGCTCCTACATGCATTATCTCTTCCTCATATAATTCTTTGAGAGGGTGCCACCTACTCAACTTTACAGTAAAACACACTGTTCTTTTGACATATGTGTATTACAGAAACTTTCAGTGCATACCCACAGCTCATAATACATATCTCAAAAGTGTTAGGGGAATAAGGAATTATAATTGAACTGAATGTGAAAGTATTTTTTGTTCTCATTTTTAATAGTTTATGTATGTCTACCTTTGCAAAGCATCCCCTAAAGAAGGAATTGGTACTGAGACAAGCATTAAGAGATTAGCTGGTTTAAACTTCTAATTTTAAATCTCAATTAAAATGATTAAAATATGAATTTACTTTTGATTCCTACCATTTTTACCTAGTGCTTGTGGGTTTGGAATCATTGTAAAGCACCTACATCAACATCTTTTAGAACACTAATTTTGCTATTTCCATTAAAGGCTGACAGGGTTCTAAATTTCTCTAGCAAAGGGGCTTCTGTGTGTATGTGCATCTACTGCATGTAGGTTACTGTAAGTCTATCTGAATTGGGGCAGTTCTCCTGGTAGTCAAAGTTAACTCAGGAGACTACTTTAAAGTAAGTTCTAGGACAGCTGTGTGACATAATTAGCAAAAAAAAAAAAAAAAAAAAAAAAGGCTTAAGACTATAATTTTACTAGCTATCAAAGTAAAAAAACTGAAGATTTGTAATAGCGCTTTTCTGTGATACATTTCTTACAATTTCTTCCGAATATTAAGTTCTCTCATTATAATACTTTTAAGCTATTTGATTAGTTTTCCATCTAGTGCCTATGTGTATCTAGAAAATACATAAAACTGTTTCTGAAAACAGTACTAAAGGGACTATTTGGTTACTGAATTTTCTTCAAGGGCTTTACCTGTTACTAGTTAAGAAACAATATTTTTTTCACTACCCTATACAAATAAAAACACCAATTAAATGTGAGTGATGCGAAGAGAGAGAACAGGTCATTTATTTTCAGTAATCAGACATTCTGTCACCAGTCATGGAGACCAAATGACTCAAGGGTTGGTGAGCCTATGAAAAGATAATCATTTTCACATTCTCAGTAGCACAGACAGGACCATTTAATTTCTTTAACAGAAGACAATCATTTGCACAGTATCATAATAAATAAATATTTCTGTATTAAGACATACATTATGAGAAGCAATTCTGAAAACAGTTGTCTGTGGCTCACAAGCACTAATCTTAATCAGCTAGGAACTATTTTCCTAACTGAGATACTCTTTCTAGGGGGAAAAAAATCAATGAAAATTCATTTCAAAGGTTAGTGTCTTTAAAAATTAGAAAAAAAAAAAAGAGTACAGAGAATAATTTTATTTTCTAATTTTATTCTAAAATACAAATAAGTCTCCTTAGGATTATGTCAACATAACTCCTTGATGCATTTTTGTCTCTAAATTTCTAATATGAAAGTCATAAATATTAGGCTAGAAACTGCTGACATTTGATCAAAACTAACAGCACACAAGGCAAACTTTTTAAATTAGCAATTACATGAAACAAGCAATTACTAAGTACAAGGGCTTTTGAATTACAAAGCTTATAAAACAATTCTACAGTTACCAAAATCTCAAAGGCCAAAAGAGACACTAGGAATTTTTTTTAAAACAAGCATGTTTTGAAGCAGAACACTAGCTTAAATCATATGAAACAACTTGGAAAAGATTCTGATACAAAAATTGCAATTGAGATGAAGATGAAAGAACATTTGAATTCAGTCCAGTTAAGCCACAATGCCACCTAAAACCTATTTCTTTTTCTAAACGACCCAAAAGTTATCGCAAAACCTTTAAGCATTTAAATGATCTGAATTTCCTTATTTGTCCAGGGAATATAAGAAAAATAGTCTCATAACATAATGTGATAGAAAAGAAAAACATATCTGTGCAAGATACTATGAGTACCTTCCTTATCACAAAGTACATCAGTTAAATTAAGGCTCTTTCTAGAATGCTAGAACTTCAGGCAAATTGCTTTACTCAAACTAAGACACACTGCATGGAGGGGGATAAATTAAAAATTTCCACCTTTGATGGAATTTTCCATGAATTTCCACAAGAGTAAAGAAAGTACATAGCTTTTCAGATCAAAACATTGGTGCCTTGATCTTTTTAAGTGTCCTAATTTTTGTAAGAAAATTTAAGCTAAGGTTTCATTATTCCAGTTATATTGTACTGTGCCATCCTTAAAAATCAAATATTTTGAATTTTTTTAAAATTTCTTTTCCTAGAGAAAAATTATGATGGACTTAAAGTTGTCAGCTGGCAAAGAATGAGACATGTCAGAATCTGTCCAAGTGTAACAAGTATTAGAATAATGAGAGATTGAACAGTTACAGCTAGATACAGAAAAATAACTTTTAAGTCCCAAAATCACTACCATAATTAACCTTAAATTAACAAAAAGCCATGATTAATCAAATCTGTTCATTTTGTATAAGTAATACTAACATGATTGTGGAATGGTTACACCTGTGGGGCATACACCCTACCTAGTACCATGGCAAGGGCTCCCAGCTGTAAGGTTACTGAGCAGCATTTACTTTAACAGATTCTGCAGCATAGCCGTCGCATATGTAGGCCTAGCCTGTTTGCTCTCAATTGCATTCTGAAGGTACTGGATGCCTCCACATCGTTCCCAAATTTCTTCAAACTGCCTTGGCAAAATCTCAGCACCACGCTTTCGAGTCAGGCCTGTCTCTTCCAGATTCAGCTCACACATCTCCATGTCATCCTTACCTGCATAGATGAGATATCAGAGAATTACCATATCTCTTTCAGAACCATTTATTATAAACTTTATTTCTGAAATATCTACCAAGTCGCATAGATCCGAGAACTTTTAAAACTTTATTTTCTTCCTCTAAGATTGAAATCTGTTTAATAAAGTTATCAGAAACTTAAATTTGTCTTCTACTAAGGACCCTTTCAAAATGTATTAACACTACAGCTGATCAAATAAACTATGAGGGTTAATAAAAAAGCTACATTTCCTTAAACCATTATAAATTAACTGACTCAACACCAACAAAAAGGTTCTTAGGGCACAGACAAGTTTCTATGTGCTCTATAAGGACCTAATTAACCCAAGCGATTTCACATTTTGAATAAGTTAATCCCCAATTAACTGAAAATGTGATTTAACTGCAAAACTCCATCCCTCGACCCTAAAATTTAATGAAGTATTATATTATATGTTAGTCTGTTTCATTCAGAGAGTTTATAATCCTTTTTTGCTTTCTAAAATTTTTTCATGTGAATCATACACACCAGCCACAAGAAGGATGGGTGGCTTGTCAGGATGCAGTTCCATTTGCCGGGCAATCCATGGTCCATCAAAATGGGCATACCACCAGCCTTTTTTCTTGTTCTGCGGGTCTTTGTACTGGTCAGCAGGGCGGATGAACGGGATGCGGAAGAAGCGTTGCTTTCGGTTCATTATGATCTCCTGCTGCCTGGCAGGAAGCTGAGCAGCTGGGTTCTGCTGAGCTATTACACAGAACAAGGAGAGTTACACCAGCAGCCCAAGGGATAACAAAAACAGATTTTAATCCTAAAATGCACCACAAATATTAAAAAAAAAGGAATAAGAGGGGTTCCTAAAAGTAAATTTAAAACAAAATGTAAATATTAATTGCCTATAAATGACTACAATTCACAGTGTGATTTCTTAGAATTTTCTTTCCTTAAAATGTTCCTTGCATTGGAAGCAAACACACACTCTCACACACACACACACACACACAGCCTGCACACACCCCAACACGTCAGCCACGATAACAATAACCAATCCCTACCAGATTCTTACAAATGACTATATCAGTAACCTAAAACAAACTCACGTGGCAGGAAAGCAAACTGGTATTACTCACTACATTTATATTCGTCCTCCAGAGAGTTCAAATGACGGCTGAAGAATAACTTTTATGGGACTATTTATAAAACAAATAGTAATTTCTCAGTCTGAAGGATTACATATATTTATCAATTTAATCACAATTTCCTCAAAAAAGTGGAAGACATAAAAGTTTTCCCTTGTGTCAACTTTGGGATTTAAAATAGCCAAGATAATACAAATACTTTACTACTAATAATATTTAAACTAGTTCATGATAACAAAAAAAAACTAAAAGTAAGCATGAACTTTCCCTCAGAGATATTTACTTACTCTGAAATCAGATTTTTCTTGGAATAAAATCCACTGAAATAAGTGAAAAGTACATAATATTTGGTTCTTATTGCTAGTAGAAGAAAATTCTTTGCTTTTCTGATAGTTCTGGGCATTGTCCTCATTTTAATCTTTTTTTCCCTTGCTCAATTTTCATTACTAAACAGATGGATTTTTGTTTTATCTGCAAATATATACATTTCTCTGGGACAATGATTTTATATCTTTAGCAGCACAATTTTGGTAGATCTGTTTAATACACTTTATACTTACAACTTTCAAAGTGGACCAACCACTTACAGCTGTTAAGAATCTCACTGAAAAGCTAAGTATGTCAGTGAAAAAATATATAATATGTATAAGTCAAGAACAGTCACATGGCTTTTGTAAGAATTTCCAAATACTGAAAGGATGAAAATACTCTTATTCCACTTTTTATACCAATAGCAAAAGCTTTATGGAGGCTGAATTTATTTCTGTGTAAACCAGAGAAAGCCAAAAGCAGTTAGCAAAGCTACATATGCCTAGGAAAGAATGAAACAGAGGCCCAGTTTTGTTAGTGACTAAAAAGCCAAATCACCTTTAGCATGTTAACAGAGCTGAGCTTATGTACTCTTTTGTTCCTGTTCCCCCAAAACTACTTACAGTTCAGTGTTTCCATTTTAAATTTTAAAAATTACCTACTTCGCAGAAAACAGACTAACTCAAAACTAAGAAATTTTAAAATGATAAAATATTAAAAACCTTTCCCTCTCTCTCAAGCAGTGAATTAGAATTCAATGTCCAATTGTTAAGAAACTTACTAGGGTACTGATCGCCACCCATGAAACTAACCCACTCTTTTCTTTAAATTAATAGTCTCCTGTAACTTAATATATTGGGTAAAATTAAGACACCCAACATAAACTCTTTGATAGCTTTTTCTACTAATGCGAGAACTAAAATTATATTAGGGAAGCCTGGAAACACATATCCATCTGGAAAACTACAAAGATACAGATATTAAAAGCTTATAACTAATCTTCTATTAAACAATTGTTTCTTTCACATACAATCATGCTATCTTCAAAAGTGTGAAATAAGTTTCAAAACGCAGCCCTATAAATTACTAGATGCGCTTAAAAAAAAAAAATCAGGTCCAACCAGCTGGCAAATAAATATGGCATTACAGTAAGTCCTTACTTAATGTTAAAAGGTTCAGTGACTTTAAGCGAAATGACATATAATGAAACCAATTTTACCATAGGCTAACTGATATCAATAAGAGTTAAGTTTCCATGGCATTTCATCAATGTTATAACGAAATGACATTAAACAAAATTATTTTAGGACCTGCTCTATGTCCAAATCGTTGTTTCACTGATTCTAGAAGAAATTTACTATACATTAAGATGACTCAGAGCTTTTAAATTATCAAAAAAAAAAAAATGTGCATCATAAGAAGCTATAAAAGTAATAGAATAATCTCCTCTTTCTACTGGGTGGTATCCTAGTAAAGCTGTTATTTGTATTATCATACAAAACTCAAATCTTTTTGGACAGAAATGCTTATACCATCATAGTGTTTGTGAAACCAGCACCTAAAGTTAGTCTTTATTCTAAAAGATCAGCTGCTTATTAAGAGAGAGTTTTGCTACAATAAGAATTGTTTATATTCATGGTTTAAAATGCTAGTTATTTTTTAAAGGAAGTAATTTGATAAAACAACAGATTAATTAAATTTAGTTCTGCATATATATTTTAGAGTGGTCCAAATGAAAGCATCATCTCAAATTAAATATCTAGTACAGACAAACCAACATTAACGTACTAGAATTCCACTTAAAATTGTAGCAAAACAATGTTTAATAAAAGTTAGTACTTTATAAAGTATTTTTAACCCATCTTCCAGTTAGCTCGTAAGTTACCACCCATTGACTTACGTGAATTGTTCAAAAATACTGCAAAATCTGTGAACAAATATTTAATGTTGAAGATAAAAATGCCAAAACTGTTAAGTGAGCATTCTTCTAATTTATAATGCCTTCTCATCAAATGAGGTGGTGACTAAGAAGTAAATGTCCTAGACACAGCCAAATACTCTCAGAATTACCTACAAGTAGATGCTTTCTTGATTTTTTTTTAGAAAGACAAAAAAATTTTAATTAAGTTTTAGGAAATTCTGTTTGATAGATACATAAAGAGAAGCAAAATTTTAAAATTGTATTTCATTTGTAATTTGGGACATGGTAATATCCAATGACTTAATAATGGGCATTATAGTACCTTTAAAACATTACTAGAATTTTTATAGAAAAAGAAGATAAATTCTAAATTTATCAAAAAATTGTATGTATTAGAGAAAAAGCACTGCCATGTTTACATATATCCACTATGTTTTAAATTTCTCCAAATTGTCTAAATCTTAAAACACATGCCATCTTTATTTTAGGGACTAAACAACTAAGTATTGTAAATCTTTATTGGATAATTTTCCACTGCCCCGCCCCAAATTATTTCTGAAAATCTCTTCCCATAGTTAATGTAATGAGAACATGGTCATGCAGTATAGCACACAGGAAGAAGGTTTAAGGATCTCAATTCCTAATTATAAGAATTTACCATGATTTACCAATGTATTACTCTTAAAGATAATATCATTATATTTTTGTTAATCATAACTTGTCATCATTTTATTTTCTGAAATTAATGAATTCTAATCCTCTCAAATATTAACCTACACAGCAGTTCTCTTTAAAGGTTGATCAGCTGCCTCATTAGGAAACCATCTCAGTACAGAACTTTCTCAGTTGAGCTGTTAAGCATCTTGGTGCTCTTCACCTTTCCTTTTACCTGCACTCTTGTGTTGGAATGAATTTTACGTGACAAAAAATAACAGGACAAAATGAGAGTACTCTTCAGAGTGAAAGTTACATTTTGTCCTGAAAATGGCCCATAATCAAATTCTTTGAAGGTGATATATATGTGGAGTATGTTCACATAAAATTTCTAAATTTGTTCATGTACCTAGATGGGACTCTTGGGATATTTTCTTAAATAAGCTACTCTGTTCCTCCAAATAGTATATATAATTAAAAAAAAAAAAAGGAAACAGTATAAGAACCAGCAAAGTAAGACATGTATTATTTGCTCCTTTTGGGGCAAAGCTAGATGAGTAAGATATCAATGTTTGGTTTAAAAATACAAGAAATATTTGTATATTCATTCTAAATATGTGTGCAGCATTAATTTTTTTTAAAAAGGGCAGTCGTTCAGATGTATAAATTTTGAAATAAAACATAATGAAAGCCTATCAGCTAAAGGCCATGATTAGAATATCAGAGTTAAAAAAAAAAGAAAAATAGCCCACTGCCATTTATACAAAACAAAGGTAGCGGTGGTTGGAAACTTGGTACAGTGAGAAGGTAAGAGAATCACCCTGTCATCTTCAATTCCCAGACACAAATTTTTAAACTGAAGAAAAGTGGTAGTCACAAGAAGATCAACGTTGAGAGGGCCTTGCACTTGCCATTTCTTAATCCCAGGTGACCTCTCACTGCCCTTCCTGAACATTATATTCTGACTGACAATCACTTATCACTAGCACTAACATCTCTCCTATTACTACTTCCTTCACTCAATCTATTCTTTGCAACGACTTAGAAACACTAAAATTCCACCATTTAAATAACTTTAATCAAACATTGCCTGTAGCTGCTAGGAAGGCGAGGAAGGTAAAATAGAAGTGAGAGTTCATTTTCTAAGTCAACTTGGGTCATGCACTGCTAAACTATACTAACAAGTGCTTGGGACTATACATGCCCCTTGCTAAAAAATGACATTAAATACACTGTCACTTTGATGTTAACCAGAATTAAGCTAATAAATTTTGCCTGCTTAAAGGTAGCAAATTGAACAAATGAAACTCCAATTATTGCTTTTAAGACTGAAATTGCAACTTGTATATCACAAGTATTTTCTTTATTAGTTTCAAGTATACAGTACCTTAGTTAGACATTTATAGTTCATGAAACAATCTACCCGTCTGCTCTTTCTCTCCTCTGGCTCTCCACCTAGCCATTACATTAATGCTAACTGCATCACCCATCCCAGCGACCCTCTATCAACTACTAAATTGTACTTAACCCTTCACCCCATTCTCCCAGCCCCCTAATCCCTCTCCCCTCTGGCCTCACCAGGTTGTCCTCTATATTTGGATATTCTTAATTTACATTAACGCTAGTGCATGTTTTCACGAGGTTATCTCTACCCTACTCTATTTTCCAAATTCAAGTATACGACTTTGTCTTTTGCATATCAAAATAACAAGATTCATTTTTTTGGATCTCAAAAAAATCATATCTTGTTCTTGGCAAAACTCTGTTCCAAAAGAAGGTACTATTTCTCACTCATGTTTTCACAGTGTTGTAAAGTAATGTTTGCAAAAAATATTCTTTTTTTTTCGTGGTAATACTTACATTTTCATATGTAATCTTTATGCACGTGTTTGTGTGTATATGTGTATGTGGACATATATGTATTGACAACATTATTGCACAACCTCTTTTGTACAGACAAGAATATTCTTACCTCTAGAATCTATCTTAATTTAATACTTAACAAATATGATTTTAAGGATGTATTTAATAGAAAAAAATACTATGAAAGATAAGCCATCATTACTGTGTTAGGTTCAGTGGATCACAGTTTTACAGTAAGAAAAAATTTATCATTTGTATAGTTACATGTATTTTATATAGGTGTATATATATATACACTTTGGAACAGTCGAAAGTACATATTTGTTTTTACCATAATCAGTAACAGACTTTGGAGCACGTTGCTCTGTTTCAGTATTTCGCTTCTTGTTCTTGGATTTCCAAGCATGATATACTTTTAGTCTCCTATGAAATTCTTCTCTGCAAGCTGCCAGGAGCTCAATATCTATCAATTACATTAAAAGAGAGAGAGAGAAAAAAAAGAAACATTCTAATTTAGTTGTCTATCAACTGTTCTGTGGCATAAACATTTATATATTTACAGTACATATGTAATATAAAGTTTTTTCAATTAATAGCACAAAATCAAAAGTTAGCTAATTATTGATAAAGATGAACATTTTAGGGTAATATTATCTTTTATATTTACAGAGCATTTTCTTATGCAATATTACTATCTTAAAGCATTTGTTCCACACAAGAACCCTGGACTAAATAAGTCTTTTATAGATGAAGAATTTAAATCACAGAGGTTAAGTTGCTTGTCCAAGGTCACGGGCCATGACAATAGAATAAAAAGCTCACCGTGCTCAAATGCAAGCTAGATTTACATGCGACACATTTTTTTATGTTTGTAATTATGCAGTGATGTGGGAGAAAACTTAGTGAGAAGTTCTCTACAATTATACTTTAGTTCCTAGTCGTAGTGTCCTGAATTGAAACATTATGATTTAACCGAGACCACAACTATGTGGGTTCCTCTTGATATTATGTTTTCCTCTCTTTTGTGGGAAGAAAAATCGTGTTAAAAATAAAGAACTGCACTGACATTTTTTACTTTGCATTCATAGACCAAAAGATTTTGATATATAAGTATTGTAAACATTAGAAGAGCCAGTCATTAATAAGCCCAAACTATAATTTCTCTATGCTTTTCCTCTCTGACCTAGACAAGACATAGGCAAAATGAATTTAATTTAATGTTTTTCTTTTAACTTTGTGAGTAAATTAGGTCTTCATTTCAAAGTAACAGTAACAAAGAGAATGGCTTATACTCATTTACAGCGAATTTTTAAAACTCCCACCCCAATCTGGGTATTTACTTTACTACCTGTCAGGTACGGCGCCTTCCCATTTTTCATCCTCTCCAGACACTTACCACAAGAAGTATTGATGGTATCACGTAGTTCTGCATATTTCCATTTACTAAGATCATGTTTCTTGGTACCAGCAGCTGCCTTGGTGGCTTGTACAGCAGGACCTCTGTAATTATTACATATTTTTGCATATTTTAACTAGAAACATGAATATTGACTAAAGAGGCAATAAAGTGAGTAAAAGTTTAAGAACTGTAAATAACTACTAGAAAAACATAATAATTTTTGTATCTTTGACAGGTGAGATTAAAAATGGTATACTATAGGATGCCAAGGTAAATTAAAATTGTCTGGTATGCCATTTAATAGCCACATTAGGTTTTCAATCAGAACTTCTGATTCCAAAATTCTAGTACCATGAATTTCCCCCAGATTTCAGTTTCGATGTTCTTACTGATGGAAAGATGAACATCTAAAGTTAAAAAAATACATTTATACACACACACACACACACATATATATTTTTCCTCAAAATCAGAAAAAAAATCCTTAACATATTCAAAATATCATTAGAAGCACATTAAGAGTTTATGAGCCATTAGGCCACATAGTACAATCACCTACAGACTATTGGGAGCTACAGATGGTCAAGCCCCAGCCATATCTAGTGGCTCAGAATCTCCCTGAGCACCTGGATGTTTACAGGGTCCACAGGTGAGTGGCTAAACTGCAACCCACTGCATTAGTCATTAAAGATAGGCGTGAAGAGCTGATGGATTCTGGAAACGTGTGAGACTTTTTAGCTTCGCTGTTAAAGAACACTTAGAAAAGTTCTATAAGCAGATAAAATCACATCCTGATATTTAGTAAGTAATAATATAACAACTAGTAAATTAAAGGAAGAAGTTTTAGGTCATGAGGCAGGTAATAGTGATTTCAAAGGGCACAAGTATTACATCTTGCCCTGCGTAGTAGGAACATTTGAGTAGGAAAAGAAGAAATAAATTTTAAAAATTAAAAAAATATATAAAATATTAAAATAATACATTTAAAAATAAAATAGGATAAATTCAACTCTTTAATAGCAGTGCTACTCGGGGCTTAAGACGTTTCTATATACATAATTTGAAATAAATATTCAGAAAATATGGGAAGAATTTTTTTCCTGTAAGAATGAACATTATTTTTCAGCAGAAGATCATATTAGCCCAAGAGCAGACAAGCAGAATAAGCTTTAAGTGGATTTTTAAGCTCAATATAACAAAAGAGGTATTAATCATCACATTTCAAGACATGAAAAGAAGATGGTACAAATATTAAAAGAACTAAATATTAAGGAACTAAAATATTGCTTCTCAGGTATCAGACAAGGAGTTTCACCTTTATTATTCACTACTTGGAAAACATTTCCTCTTACAGAGGGACAATATCCAAATATGAGTTCCTATTTTCTCATCATTTTACATTCTGAAAGACAACAGCAATCTTGACAGTCAAAACATAGACATTTAATGATATTATTCTTCCTAAATAAATATCTTTCCTAAAAGAAATTATTCCTTCAATATTAAGCTTAACAACAAAATAAATAAGGTACTTTTGCCTCTTTAAAAGACCTATTTATGCTTCATTTTAGAGAATAAAATGTAGCATACTTCAGCCTACGTACCTAAAATCATTATAAGCCTCGCTAAAAAAATGTGCAGCCATTTAGTCCTTCCTGCATTTTTGTGGTTAAAACCTGTTTTAGGTTTATTGCAAAATCTACACTTTCCATAAGCTGTGGGACTGGCAATTTTCCACATAGCTTTTTTTTCTTAATTGCTTTGCTCAAAAAGAGCCAGCTGTGTGGCAGCAAAGTCTATTACCCCTAACAATAAGTTATGCTTTAACATTTATTCAAATACTTATTTTCTTTTTCTTTTCTACATCCCTAAACTACCATTCAATAAACTAACAAAAAATTATCTTTTCTTCTGAGCTCTTCAAAGAGTCTTTTCCAGAAGAGCAAATGAAAATTACTGTGGGTTTTTCGTTGTTCTATTTTCTTTTGAAAGAGAAAGTGAATTTATATAATATACAATTTGATAGCTTGTCAGAAAATACATGAAGTGTCAATAAATATAAGGTGTGTTTTTGATCCTTTTAAAAATAACAATATTGAATCCAAATTGTTATTGCTTCAAATAGTTTTAATATTTGCATTCATATTTCCTCAAATGAAAATATGCCTGCTAAAAAATATTCGAAAAAATAAAATAAAATAAAAAACATATTCAGCAACCTAAGTTCATGAATGAAATGTATTTAAGTGCTCCCCACCCCCAATCCCTGGAGTTGTTAAAATAGTAAAATAAAGGTGTAATTTACTGATTATTTAGATTGTTATAAAGACAATCATGTAAACAATACAGTAAGGTAGTAGCAAAACTGACTTTTGATTTTTAAAAATACATTAATTTTACACTTTCGATTAACTCTGTACCTTCAAAACTGGCAGTTAAAATGTTATTGGTTCATATCCACTTATACAGGTAATGGACCAGATCCTGCTGGGAAGACCCCTTTGGTTCTTTGGCTCGATTTTTATACCAGTGGTATTTAAACCGTGTACTATGGTGTAGCAGCCCTCAGGAACCAAACTCTTCCTCTCTTTCCCCCTCCTCCAATGCGGCACAGTGGTCACCAGCCAGGGGGCAGCCCCGCCCCCAGGTGAAGTTTCGAAATACTCATTTTGTCAGGACAGGAGGAAGGGTTCCCCTACTGAAACCAAGTTGGTGGGGGCAAGTGATAAGTAACGACAGGACTACCAACAAGGAACAGTGCCATCCAAAATGCCAATGGTATCCCCAATGAGAAATGATTTAGAGGAACAGTGGTTATCTTTTTCTGTGAGGATAAAGTGACATTTTTGTATACAGAAAATTTACGTGGAAGGAGTAGGTAATTCATATAACAGGTTCTGGTCCAAGAAATGAAGAGTAATTTAAAAATATGATTTTGAGGTTACACTTTTCTCCCAAATTACACTGCACTAACCTACTCAAGAATTCTGACATTTCTTTCGCCATTTGTTCCCTATAAGAAAAATGATAATACAACATAGTTATATAAAAGACAACTATATAAATTACTTAAAATATCTAATAGTATAACTAAAAGTTTATGTTTTCAATACAATTACTGATTTATTAACCATTCACTATACTTTGTAAAAGTCTATAATAAACTATATAGCCAATTACTTGATCAAAGTTGAGTTGTTTAGAACTCCATTTTACGAATAAAATCCTACATAAAGCCACTTCTGCTATTTTTTTTATGTAGAGAATATAATCAGGATGTTCTAAATGCATACAAGAAACTTGGCAGGATATAGATTCTATACGACAATTTTTGTACTGGGGTTGCTTAGTAAATATTAATTAGACAAGGCATCATGGTGGTAAACCAAGCTGGTCTATTTTATAGTGCCAGAGTTTAAATAAGAGTCTGATGTATTCAAAGTTCTAAAATTCTAAATCAAAGCATGCTTTAAAAAAAATTCAAATGCATCAAGTACTTGGTTAAATTAAAGATCAGAAGTGCTCTGACCTTTCATGAACAAACATTTGCCAAAGGCGAAAACTTTTATTACCCATAAGAGTGTAACTTTTATCAGTATTGAATTCTGTAAAATGGAATAAATGGTTCAGCATGTTCAACAACACTGTGTTAACTTTAATATTTTATTTTCCTGTCCTTTGCTCTCTTCCTTCAAAATTAATCATTTTCTCACACAGAATGAGAATTCTATACATCAGACTCTGGTAAACCTCAAAATCTTACAAATAAGGAAAAGAAAAGAGGATAGGTATGTTTGCTTCAGGGCACAGCTTCCTGAATGCTGCCAGGATACCTGGATGCTTTGATTATAAGGAAGTGGAGGACTCCTGTATTTCTCTTTCTTTGTAATAAACGTCTGCTAAAATTAGGTACTGACAGTAGTCCAGCCAAGAAGCACAGTCAGAGACAAAAATAATCTTTCAAATTGATGATCAAGGACAACAAATACAAAGTAAAAAAACACAAATTTAATCTAAAGAAATTACCTACTAGACAATATGTTTATCAATCTCTCTTTAGGCTGGTCAGAATTTTCTAAACTCAAATTCAACATGATTTTCATAATTCAACATGAATTTGATCATTATGAACTATCTTAGATATTAATGGAATAAGTTATCATAATATACTGAAAACTAAGCTATCTGCCATGACTCAAATACTTTATTCTACTTATTTATATCTCCACATATGCTTCTATAAAGATGTAAGGATTGATTAAAAACACATATAACAAAATGGGTTAAAGTTTAAACAAAGTTAGAAAACACAAAGAAAACCAAATCATTAACTACTGTGATTGAGCACCAAACAAGAGCATTACACATTTTTTCGGGGAGTGGGAGGGAAGAAAAAAAATGAGTTATCTCATTCTTTTCAATAAAAAGAAATTTCTCCTAAAAAGTATCCACAATCTATTTTTTTTAAAAAAGGTTATATGACTAAATCAAGTTCTAAAAAAGGAAAATGACATACGGTGTCATTTTGGATCTTGTTTCATCAATTCTGTGAAAAGAATACATTTTCGTTAATATAACCAGTTGTGAATCGTGAAAATCTAGATTGTGCTAAATTTATGTTTCAGTGACTTTGCTTACTGATTTTAAGACTTCCATTATCTTTATTTAATCTATGTGAGATCAGTTAGAATTTTAATGTTTGAAAATTTTCATTAAAAATGATTAGCAGAAAATAAATTAAAGGCATTCAATGAAAATCAAGGTGCAAATATATTACATCTAGATTAGAAAATTCATACATTGTGAGGTTTGTTTTTAATAGAATCTGGATATTATTTTATTATTTTAGGTACAGGCATACCTTGCTTTATTGAGCTTTGCTTTATTGTGCATTACAAACGTTATATTTTTACAAAATGAAGGCAAGACCCTCCACCCGCAACGAGATTATGACTTGCTTTATTGGCAGTGATCTGGAACCGAACCCACAATATCTCCAAGGTATGTGTATGATGTGAAATCATCACTGTGCATTAAGAATCATACGTGAAACTGATCGAGATCATATTTTAAAACATATTACATATGTGAAAAATGCTTACTTAGAAGTTACTGGATGGGAATCCAAGCTGGAAAAGTAACTTGAAATTGTTTATTGCAGCAGAATCCATCTACATATATTTTTAATGCATCATAGAACCCAAGAACACTTTCATGCTATATATTAAGAACAGGGTTAGAGAGTTCTTACTCATAAATTTGTTAGAAAGAATTCAGTGCTAAAAAAAGGTAACATTCAAAAACATTTAGTTTTAGCTCATGGAGTAAGATAAAATTATCGAACATTAAAAATCCATATAGAACATTATCTATAATGAAGTGCTAATGCTTGTAATACAAAGTATGAAATAACCAGGAGGTTCAGTAGGGAAAGAGCTCACAGGACCTGGGGGTCCTTGAAGGCTTCCTGGAAGAGGCTCTGACAGAAAGGACTTACATGGGTGTTCCAGAGGAGGGGACAGCATCCCTAGGCCTGTTCCAAAAGAGAACTAAAACGAATTCCTCTGTCTTTCAAGTTATACCTGCTTGACTATCTCCTCATTACTTAGTAGTGGTCCCACTACCTAGTTAATTCTGCTTAACTTAAATCACAGGTAACTTGTCACTTATGTTAAAGGTCCTAAAAGGTCCACTCTTTCTCTGAGACCACTCGATTTGGAAGAGGCATACCTTTCTGAAGATGGGAAGGAGTCCATGTATGAGCCAGTATCATTTACATATTATATGGAATGACACTGGATATAGCTTAATACTTCAAATGCTTATGCATAAAGTTTGGCCGTGAATACCAATGATGACTCCATTAATGAGTCCTTGATAAGTGACTTTCAGCCATAATAAAGCCCGGTGTCTGTTGCACAACTTCCTCACACACATCAGGGAGGGCAGCTCTAAGAGTCTGCTTCTTTTAGGAGCCAGGCCAAGCCCCTGGCCAGTTATACTTAAAGACTTCCAGCCATTCCAACATAGCACAGGTAGAAGGAATGGAACTTTGTCATAAAGAGTGCTCTGACATTCTAAAAGTCATGAGTACATATATCTATTTGATTCACAATTTATATAGAATATATATACCTACATATTAAGAAACCTCTAATATGTAAAACTCAAACTAGTTTTGCTTTGTTTTTATAAATAATCGAAATAACTAATGTTTCTAAATTCTAAGTTTTTTTAATGAATCTAGCAACTTTTAAGAAGAAATTCCATATTCTTCCATACTTTTAAGAAGAAATTCCATATTCTTCCATATTACAATAGAGTATTTAGAGATAATTCAGAAACCTAAGGAGCCAAAATATTTTAAGCTGATTAACCTTCCTTCTTAGAAAGAGAAATCTATTTATTCTGAAACATGTGGTATGTGTCTGTATAAAATTTCTCATTCCAAATGTTAAGATATATATTTTTTTAGTTTGCATTAGAAAAATAATAAATCCCATCTTCAAATATATTAAACTGGATGATAATATATTCACTGATTTCTATGCCAGTATTTAATGGCAGGTATTTAGAAATTGGATGTCTGACCTTTATCCAATATTCTGACAATTTCAGAGTAAACGTTGAGATTTCCTTTTTAAACAAAGTACTCATGAACTGAAATATCAGTTTTATTTGTCAACAGCTTGACAATTTGATAAAATCAACTGTTTCATTCATTTGGGTATGAAAATAGACACAAATGATTTTTAAATGATTTTACTGAAAATATATCAGGACCTAAGGAATATGATTTTCTCCTATTCCTTTCAGGCTGAAATGAGAGGCAGAGAGATAAAGAAAGCAAAGAGAACACTATACCCCACCCAGCGTCCCAGTACCTCCGGAGAGCCAGGTCGGCCTGTGCCTCGTCACTGATGAGCTCTGCTTCACTCTGGGCGATCCGCAGAGCCAGCTCCCGGTCCCGGCGCTCCTGCTCCAGGACGGCTTGCTGCTGGGATTCCTCCTCCCGCTGTCGAGCCAGCTGCTTCTCCACTTCAGCCTGTCAAGGACAGAAAACCATTTCACCAAGGTGTCTCCACTTGTTTACTTGACCATTCCCATTACTACTTAAAATTGTTCCATATGAGTTCTTTACTAAGGAATATGTATATTGTTTAACCAGAAATCTTATCAGTCTCTATTCTCTTCCACATAATGATTCATATTTCCTCTTTCCAAATCCAAGTGAAGGTAGAGAAACCGTAGTTCCACCATTCCATGAGTATCCCAAATATCACATGAGTCTCCTAGGCATCACATTAACACCAACACCAGACAAGCAGATGTCAGGAATTTAAAATGCTGACTGTGCTCAGGATAAATTATGAAAGACAAGAGAAACAGAAACTCAAATACATAATCAATTATTCCCAGACATGGACTTTTTAAAAAATGGGAGGAGAGAATCTTAATTCTAACCTTTTAATGCTAGTATCTACAAAAAATTGTATAATTTGTTTAATTGGAGGAGTATATTATAAAGTCATGTGTTAAGTGAATGTTCAACTGACTTTTCCCTAGGTATAATAACAATAACAATAAACTGTTACATATTGAACTGAGCACTATTTTTAATGCTTTAACGTGTGTTAACTCGTTTGATGCTCACAACTATTATTAACAATCAGTGTGCAGAGAAAAAACTGTGGCTCACAGTCACCAATTGTATCTTGTGCAATGTCATAATTTTGCACATCTACAGAGCCTGGATTTAAACTCACCTTCCTATCTCCAAAGTCCCTTCCCATAACCACTTCCAAAACTGCTTTTTATCTCTGGGATAAACCAATAACAGCTCACCTAGCAAATCCAGATCTTGTTTTCATTTCTTTTGTTTTGGCAGAGTCTGTGTCGACAGAAATTCAGTCTGACTGTCTAATCAGAACATACCTGAATACGTTTTTCATCATCTTCCCTTTTCTTTCTTTCTTCTTCTTCTTGTTTTCTCTTTGCTTCCATCTCAAGTTTCCTAACAAAAAATAGAAACCTCTTTAAAAATTTAATAGAAAATAAGGAATCCTTCAGAAGGCAATTTAACTATTAATAAACAAAGGTTATGAAATGGGGACTCTAATTAACCTGCTAGCGATATACATTATTAACTTATTTTGAAAAAGCTAAACTCTAACTCTACGACAGAATTCTTCTGAAACAAAACAAATACAATTACACTGCATAACTTCTAACATCTCTAGATTAACTTGGCTATAAAACCTAGGTCCGAGGCCCTGATTACATGTGCTTCACTCTACTCCTCCAATTAAACAACACTTACATTCTTTCTGTCTACCCTATTATGCCTTCTCTAAAATGTTATCAGTTTTAAAACTGCAGAAAGGTAGAAGTACCTTATTTCTAACTTATAAAAATAATGTAAGATAGAAGCCATTGCTTTATAAACAAGAAATCCTCAGGTATAAGAATCTAACCAAAATTCAAATTATAGTTAAAATCATTTTGTTATTACAAATGAGCTATTCTCCACTTTCAAATTTATTCTAAAATTACAGTCACGAGTTGCATGACAACATTTTGGCCAATGACAAACCACATACATGGTGGTGTAATACAAAGCTTAGGTAAGGTGTGTAACAGGCTATACCATCTAGATTTGTTAGTATACTGTATGATTTTCACGCAATGATAAAATTGCCTAAAGACATTTCTCAGAATATATACCCATCATTAAATGGTACAAGACTACAGTATTTTAAAATAAGAATAACTTTTAAGAATACGAATATTTGCCAATCAACATCACCACCAAGAATCACTATTCTGTTAGCTTCTAATTCAAAACAACGATATGCCTTACATCCGCCTTTCCTCCTCTTCCTTTCTTCGACGCTGTTCATCTTCTTCACGTCTTTTTCTTTCTTTTTCCATTTCTTCTTGAATACGTCTCAGCCTTTCAGCTTCCTCTTCCTGCTGTTTTTTTTTCTGTAACTCACTGAGGAGGTTCTCTGAGCTTTTAACTACTGCATCATATTCTTTCTGTATTTGTTCCCTTGTCATCATAGTGGACTTAAAAAAAATAATAAACATGTACTTAAAAATTTATCTTTTCTGCTGCACAATATAGTGAAAACTACTAAACTGTACATTTTTAAATGGCTAAGACGGTAAATTTAATGTTATATGTCTTTACCACAGTGAAGAAAAACAATATGCACATATACAGCAAAGACCGGAAAAGTTGGTAAGCAATAAGCCCATTATCTTTACTATATTATTTGTACATCTAAAATAGTCAAAAAAATTTAAAGTTATATTTGCATACAAATATTTATATCTACTTCCTATTAATCAAGTAATCAAATATCTAAGGTGGTACTACAAAGTCACATACTGTAGTTAAAAATTATTTTTAAAGGAATGATTAATTTTGCCGGAGTTTACTACTCTTTAATAATAATGTTCAAAGAGTACCTAAGGAATATTTGAGAAATTATCAATTACATCTAAAATTGTTGGATGATTTTCCTAAGTGAGCCTTCAGAAAACATGGCTGGATTGATTTTAATTGATTAATGCCACATAAACAAGGATGGCTCTTGACAGATTTGTAAAATCATCAGAGTTTATCCAAAGCATTTTCATTCTTCCTTAATCTTCTTTCTCTGTTCTACCTCTAAGATTAACTACTGTTTACATAAAATAACTGCAGGAAATATGATAAAAGGTTCGCTTTAAGATATTATATCCCACATAATTGCACTGACTTAGGAAACTAGATGAGAAAACCATTAAGATCCTAAAATATAACAGAAAAAGATATGAAGAGACAAATGAAATATAATTAACAAAAAAGTATATAGAAAAAATGTTCTATTCCATTAGTAATTAAATAGGTTAAAATCAATACCAAAAAAAGGCCCATTTTTTTCCTACAAAATTTGAGGAAAATTGCTTTTTTCATAACAGTTAATTTATGATATAACCTATATGAAGATAATGTAATTACATAAACAAGGCATAGACATAATAAAGGATACAAAATTAAATGTACATTATAAGAACTATGAAAAAATACATGCGTATGAAATAAGACTGGAAGGGGAATGTGCGACACTAATAACAGTTAAATGTGTTAGTATGTTAAGAGGTTTTTTGGTGATTTTCTCCAAATTTTCAATAATATTACATTACTTTTATAACTTAAAAATTAGTTTCTGAAAGTAGAAAAACATGAAACAAATTAAAATAATTTGCATTAATCCTCTCTCATGAATGATTACTCAAAAGCTTACTGACAGTTTTTTAGTCACTGTTTGGGGATGGAGAATCTTTCCTAGCAACAGAGGAAATTACATAAAAGTTGTGTTCTTTTATATTTTTTTGCTATGAAAATTTTCAAACATAGAGGAGCAAGAGTAATATAAATGAGTTTTGTTTGCTATTATTGAGACAATGTTTATAACATTTTGTATCACTAAAAAGATAAGGACATTTTCCTATATAATTGCAATACCAGTAACAAAAAATATTAAATTATAAAAAAGTCATTTGAGTTAAAACTACATACCTTAATTTTGGCCATTAAAGCATCAATAGAAATTTCAAGGTTCTTGACCTGTTTATTCACCTCCGGTTTTCCATCTTTCAGTGCACTTACTACTTCGTTAAATTTATCAAGTCGTTTTTTCAGTGTGCCCACCTTAACTAGGCCATCGATGCTGTAAAGATAATGCTTCATCAGAGTTTAATTTCATCATTTAATGCTATACGGAGATTCTTCGTGTTAATAAAATGCTAAACGTATTACTAAACAGAATATTTCACTTCTTTTTTCATATTATTAAGTATGCTCTTTTTTAGATAACTTGTTCAGGGTAAAAAAATTCTCAAATGTGGACGTAAATGACATCGATGCCTGTCAACAGGATTTAAGCCTTCATATTTACACTGAAAAATTTGAGAATTCAAATTGCAGAACTTAGAGTTATCTAGTCTCTTTGAAAAAGTGTTAAGGATTATCAGTTTCTCAGACCTCCAAGTTTAAAAAGTGTAAATTAACAATAAAAGCAATAAAAAATAAAAACTAAATTTACAGTGAGACAATATAATTCCTACAAATAATCTTGAAAATTATGGTCAAAACATTAATAAGAGAGCATTTGAGATCTTGCTCCCTAGCATATGTTGTCAGTTTGGCTCAAATAAACTCTTATAAAAGTTTTTTTTAAAAAATCAGTGTGATGTTTTTAAAAACAACGTCAATATGACATTTATCAAGAAACTCAAGTCACTAAAATAATCAGAATAAAACAGCTTTCGATAATTTATTTCAACCTTTTATAGTTGAAAAGTGTCTATATTTTTGTAAACTCCTTCAAAACCTTTTGTAGAATGAGGGAAGTAGCGTATTAATGAAGTAAAAATAACTAATTTCAAATAAATAATACAAATAACAGATAACATATCTTTTCACAAAGAACATGAGAAAAGAGAAAACTATGCATATACAAATTGCCCTTCATTATGACTTTGACCATTTTACACTTGGGTAATTAGGTTTTGTAAGACTCTTTAGGCACTATGCATCTTACCGAGGTTTGTGTCTCCTTTTGCAAAGCCACATTCGAATAGTTTTTTGCATTTTAATGCAGGCTTCAGCTCGATACTTTATTTTGTTTTTCACTACATATGAGGAAAATATGATAGAAAATTATTCGGTTTAAATCAGACATATAATAGCTTTAAAAACCACTCACTTTCACAAAGCAATTCTCAAGAAACATTAAATCTTGATGAACATTATTATACCAGACATCAAAATCTAGACATTTAACATTTCTTTAATTTCTTATACTTCTGAAAATCAAAAATATATCATGTATATGACTAAGTTTATATTTTAAGTATATTATTTCCTTATTACACTACAGTACTGCTTCCCATACTGTCCTAGGCAATATTGGTCTATGAAATGTTAACAGGTATGTCTTGAAAAAAAGGATTTATCTGCTAAATAAATAGAGGAAAAGCTATAAGCTATTTTTGGAGATTCACAATGAACGTACTGAGTGAGGACTCTGACAATTTTACAGTAAAAGAATTTAATATTTAACTTAGTTACCCAGAATGTCCTAGACTTATCTGATCCTGAAACATTTTTTCAGAGCTTCTCTAACATCCTGCAAACACCCTGACTGGTTACTGACTTCACTGCACAACGCAGTTCAGGAACGAATGGTACAGTACAGACAATTTAATATAATGTGTTTACCATCATAATGCAATGTATAAAGCTTAAAGCATTCAACTACAAATATGTTTATATTTTACTTGGAAAATGATGGGGGAAAACAGCTTCTGTTATCTTTTTTACTTTCTTATAGTTTTCTTTTTAGCTATATTCACAATTATACAAATTTGCAAAAGACCTTAATAATAATCTTTGTTTGCATGGTTCCTTTTCACTAGGTCAAAGAAATTTTATTTTTCTATTAACAAGGAACAATTTATTGAATCTTTTTTCTCATGTGTCTAGCATTGTTCCAGATATTCTGGTGAGTAAGAGGTGATGGGAAGGGATGATTATAAATTAAATCAGGTTACTGACAATAGCTCCCTACAATTAAAGGTTTTCCATAGACCCTTGGGTAACCCCAAAATATTCTGCTCCTCACCCCTTTGTATAAGTAGTTACTATGACCCAGCCAGAAATACAGGAAAAAGCAACTCAGCCAGCGTGTCAGAGAACAGGGTTTAAAAGAGCAGAGGCAAGAGCAAAGGCTCAAAAGGGAAGCGGAAGCCCCATTTTATGTGATCTTGAAAGATATTCTAAGACCTTACACTTTGCTCTACATTAAAGGAGAACCTTAGTAAAAGGCTTTTAGTTTAGAGAGAGAACTCTGCGGAGGTAACGCTGGACACCCAGGAAAACCAGTTTGGAAGCTACTGAAGTTATTATGCAAGTGGAAGAGGGGATCCACTAAGGCACTAACAATACAGAGGAAAGAATGCACACTATTTGGAGGAAGAGTCGACATCTGTTGATTGACCAGATTTCACAGACAGGAAAGGAGAGACCATTACAATCTTGAAATTTTTGGTGCACTATCCTGGTGATGTCATGCAGGTGATAAGAGAAAAGTTCTGGCTTAAGTCTGAGAGCCTGGAGGCTGGTGTCGGGTTGAGGAGGAGGGGGCGAGCAGAAGACAGGGAGAGAGGGGGATAGAGAGGGAGGAGGGAGAGAAGGAGAAAAGAATCAAAATAGTGAGTTCTGTTTTGTTTAGGACATGATGAAATTAATTCTCCTATAACACATGTGGATAAAGAAGTATCACAGACACAAAAAAGAAAGTCCACAAACATTAATCCATCATGTACTACACGAGGTGTTATTTGAGGAACCGAGGACACAATGTGGATAAGCAACGCAATCCCTGTTGCCCAGCACTCACCACTGAGACAATTTTATCACATTCTGCAAACCAAACAATTTCCAAAATAATACAGATGTTGGTGTGAAACATAACACCTACATTTGATGACTGAGAGTGAGCACCACTGAACTTTCTTCCAGCGACTGTAGATAAGCCAGTGATTGACTCTTTTAACCAACTCTGCTAAATGGTCCGGGTCAGACTTCATAATCTGATCAAATTCTGCAAACTAGGAAATGAAATAATTTAATATCAGTATCAGAAGATAAATGTGTCTAAATACACAAAG